>NC_041398.2:149677066-149767066 GCF_900747795.2 Erpetoichthys calabaricus | reverse complement strand
AAAAAACAAATAACACAATTGATAAGGTACGAACAGAATATGAAACCGATTGTGGATTTGCGTACAGCCACTGAAACTTTGTGACGGCACGAGACTTCAGGTCACGTGTCTGCAAAACAACCTCATTGAGGCAACTATTTTTACTGGCGGTGGCTCAGGGGAGAGAGTTTTTATTCCTCGCATCCCCGTTATACCATCTGATCTCCCATTTCAATTCAAACGCCTACAATTTCCACTAAGGCTCTGCTTCGCAATGACAATTAATAAGTCTCAGGGACAGACCCTACAAAAGGTTGGCATTGATTTGAGGCAGGACTGCTTTTCACATGGCCAACTGTACGTTGCATGCTCAACAGTAAGCTACCACACAGCTTGGTCATATTACAAGCAGAGGGGCGAACTGACAACGTGCTATACAAAGAGATCCTTAACAAATAATTATTGATACATTTTCCCTCGGTTTAAAAAGGTTTACTTTTCTTCTTAATAAAAATTTTTAAAGCAGTACTTCGACGCTGCGAAGCGTGGGTATTTTGATATATATATATATATATATATATATATATATATATATATATATATATATATATATATATGTATCTTTGTGTATATGTAGATATGTGTATATGTAGATATGTATCTATATGTATATATGTGTATGTATATATATGTTTGTGTGTGTGTGTGTGTATATTATATATATATATATATATATATATATGACAGCAACACTCATAACAATGACAACACAATTACATATACAGTATATATATGTAGATATGTATATATGGAAGAGAAGGTCTGTGATACGGTTTGCATATTTGCAGTTGGAGATCCACAAAGGGAGAAAAAACGAATCACGTATCATAAAATAGTTTTATTCCTGAGCTTTCAACCCCTATCAGGGGTCTTCATCAGAGGATAACGCTTAGACTTACAAGAATCAAAGGCAATATATAGCAACACATTCGGGGGGGTGGGTGGAGGTGACTAAGTCCGTATGATCAAAAGGGGGGGGGGGGGGGGTTTATCGTTAAATTAAAGTGCATATGTCCTTCTTAAGTTGGCATATGCTGGGTTCTTAATTTAACGATAAACCCCCCCCCCCCCCCTTTTGATCATACGGACTTAGTCACCTCCACCCACCCCCCCCTGAATGTGTTGCTATATATTGCCTTTGATTCTTGTAAGTCTAAGCGTTATCCTCTGATGAAGACCCCTGATAGGGGTTGAAAGCTCAGGAATTAAACTATTTTATGATACGTGATTCGTTTTTTCTCCCTTTGTGGATCTCCAACTGCAAATATGTATATATATATATATATATATATATGTAAATGTATGTATGTATGTATGTATGTATGTATGTATGTCTAGATAGATATATATGTGTATATATATGTAGATATGTGTATATATGTAGATATGTAAATACAGTATATATGCAGATATGTAAATATATATGTATATATATGTGTCTGTGTGTATGTGTGTATATATATGTTGATATGTGTATATATATATATATGTATATATATGTGGATGTGTATATGTATATACATATATGTATATATATGTATATGTAGATATGTGTATATGTAGATATGTATATATGTATATGTATATTTATGTTTATGTGTGTGTATATTATATATATATATATATATATATATATATATATATATATATATATATATATATATATATATATATAAGACAGCAACACTCATAACAATAACAACACAATTACATTGACAATCATGTTACGTTATTTTTAAAATGTTTCCTTTTCTTTTTCATAACCTTTTTAACACACTACTTCTCCGCTGCGAAGCACGGGTATTTTGCTAGTAAAATATATATATATATATATATATATATATTATATATATATATATATATATACAGTGCATCCAGAAAGTATCACTTTTTCCACCTTTTGTTATGTTACAGCCTTATTCCAAAATGGATTAAATTCATTTTTTTCCTCAGAATTCTGCACACAACACCCCATAATGACAACGTGAAAAAAGTTTACTTGAGGTTTTTGCAAATTTATTAAAAATAAAAAAACTGAGAAATCACATGTACATAAGTATTCACAGCCTTTGCTCAATACTTCGTCGATGCACCTTTGGCAGCAATTACAGCCTCAAGTCTTGTTGAATATGATGCCACAAGCTTGGCACACATATCCTTGGCCAGTTTCGCCCATTCCTCTTAGCAGCACCTCTTAAGCTCCATCAGGTTGGTTGGGAAGCGTCGGTGCACAGCCATTTTAAGATCTCTCCAGAGATGTTCAATCAGATTCAGGTCTGGGCTCTGGCTGGGCCACTCAAGGACATTCACAGAGTTGTCCTGAAGTCACCCCTTTGATATCTTGGCTGTGTGCTTAGGGTCGTTGTCCTGCTGAAAGAGGAACCGTCGCCCCAGTCTGAGGTCAAGAGCGCTCTGGAGCAGGTTTTCATCCAGGATGTCTCTGTACATTGCTGCAGTCATCTTTCCCTTTATCCTGACTAGTCTCCCAGTTCCTGCCGCTGAAAAACATCCCCACAGCATGATGCTGCCACCACCATGCTTCACTGTAGGGATGGTGCCAGGTTTCCTCCAACGAGACGCCTGACATTCACACCAATGAGTTCAATATTTGTCTCATCATACCAGAGAAATTTCTTTCTCATGATCTGAGAGTCCTTCAGGTGCCTTTTGGCAAACTCCAGGCGGGCTACCATGTGCCTTTTACTAAGGAGTGGCTTCCGTCTGGCCACTCTATCATACAGGCCTGATTGGTGGATTGCTGCAGAGATAGTTGTCCTTCTGGAAGGTTCTCCTCTCTCCACAGAGGACTTCTGGAGCTCTAACAGAGTGACCATAGGGTTCTTGGTCACCTCCCTGACTAAGGCCCTTCTCTCCCGATCGCTCAGTTTAGATGGCCGGCCAACTCTAGGAAGAGTCCTGGTGGTTTCGAACTTCTTCCACTTACGGATGATGGAGGCCATTGTGCTCATTGGGACCTTCAAAGCAGCAGAAATTTTTCTGTAACCTTCCCCAGATATGTGCCTCGAGATAATCCTGTCTCGGAGGTCTACAGACAATTCCTTTGACTTCATGCTTGGTTTGTGCTCTGACATGAACTGTCAACTGTGGGACCTTATATAGACCGGTGTGTGCCCTTTCCTAATCATTTCCAGTCAACTGAATTTACCACAGGTGGACTCCAATTAAGCTGCAGAAACATCTCAAGCATGATCAGGGGAAACAGGATGCACCTGAGCTCAATTTCGAGCTTCACGGCAAAGGCTGTGAATACTTATGTACATGTGCTTTCTCAATTTTTTTATTTTTAATAAATTTGCAAAAACCTCAAGTAAACTTTTTTCACATTGTCATTATGGGGTGTTTTGAGTAGAATTCTGAGGAAAAAAATGAATTTAATCCATTTTGGAATAAGGCTGTAACATAACAAAATGTGGAAAAAGTGATGTGCTGTGAATACTTTCCGGATGCACTGTATATATATATATATATACATATATATATATATATATATATATATATTATGAGGGGCCATTCAGGAAAAATACAATATATATATATATATATATATATATATAAAATACAGTGGAATCTCGGTACACGTACAAATCGGTTTATGACCAAAAACTTTGCCAAACTTTTGCCGACCACACACTCGGCCCTTTTGGTTTGTGCGCGCCGATGATTTCCGCACGTGTTGCATTGTTCTCGGTCAGACGTGCGTGCTTGCACATGCTTGCATGCTTTCGCTGTGAACTCTTTGTGCTCTACAGTATTTCGTATGCTTTTGCAGTAAACCATGGCTTCTAAGCAAGTGAAGAGTGGTGAGAAGAAAGTTTTGCAGAAAATTGAAATCGAAGTAAAGAAAGAAATTATTGAAAAGTATGAGCGTGGCGTTCGTGTTACTGATCTTGCCACTGAGTACAAGAAGTCAAAATCTACGATTATGACTATTCTAAAGCAGAAAGAATCTATTAAAGCAGCTGATGTTGCAAAAGGAGTTACAGTGTTAACCAGGCAGAGGCCTCAAGTGCTGGAAGAGGTGGAAAAACTGTTGCTAGTGTGGCTGAATGAGAAGCAACTTGCAGGGATAGCGTAAGCGAGGCAATGTTATGTGAGAAAGCTAGGAAGATTCATGGCGTTTTGCTACAAAACTATCCTTCTAAGAGCGGTGAAAGTGAGAAATTTAAAGCCAGTAGAGGATGGTTTGAAAAGTTTCGCAAGAGAAGTGGCATTCATAGTGTGGTAAGGCATGGAGAGGCTGCTAGTTCCGACGCTGAAGCTGCGAAAGAATTTGTGAAAAATTTCACAAAATTAGTGGAGGACGAAGGCTACATCCCGCAACAAGTCTTCAACTGCGACGAGACCGGATTGTTCTCCACCCAGTTCCTCCTTACTTCATTTCAGAACTCGACTCATGCAAGGTTAGTTTTCTTGCTGGTTTATGGTTAGTTTTTGTATTACGGATTTTTCAAGTGTTCATTTTTCGGTTTGTAACATGAATTGTTGCAATATTACTTCTCTTTTTTCAAATGTTCATTTTTTTCTCTGTGCTTAAAACTCATTAAAAAAAAGTGTTTACAGCTAGTGGTTCGTAGCGTGATTTGTTGCAATGTTACTTTTCTTGGTGGTTTATTAAATTACAGATTTTTCAAATGTTCCTTTTTTTCCCTGTGCTTAAAAATCATTTAAAAAAAAAAAAAAAGTGTTTACAGCGATCGGGTTGTAAGGCTATTACCGTGAACTCCTGCAATATTACTTTCTTGGTTGCTTGTGATTGGTTTTTAAATGAAGTTCGGATTTGTTCAAATGTTCCTTTTTTTTCCCCCTGTGCTTAAAACTCATTTAAAAAAAGTGTTTACAGTGATCGGGTTGCAAGGCTATAGCGTGAACTCCTGCAATGTTACTTTCTTGGTTTCTTGTGGTTGGTTTTTAAATAAAGTTTGGATTTGTTCAAATGTTCCGTTTTTTTCCCCCTGTGCTTAAAACTCATTTAAAAAAAGTGTTTACAGCAATTGGGTTGTAAGGCTATAGCGCGAACTCTTGCAATATATTAGTTTTCTCTGTTGTTCAAGGTTTTCTCAGTGTTATTCAATGTTTTTACATTTAGTTTACTATTATGATGTGCTTTCTATGGTGTAATTAACTATATTTGTGCTTAAAAATCTTTAAAAAAAATATATTTACATACAGTTTGTACGGTCTGGAACGGATTAATTGTATTTACATACAATCCTATGGGGGAAATTGGTTCGGTTCACAACCAAATCGGTGTACAACCAGAGTTTTGGAATGAATTAAGGTCGTGAACTGAGGTTCCACTGTATATATATATATATATTTATTGTGAATAAGGAGCTATATAAGCGCCCGACCCGGCACAGATTCACACTGAGGCACGTGTAAAAGTTCAAAGACTTTTTATTTTTCTTCACCTGTGGGGCACGTCTTCCCCGTGAACTCCACAGGTATAACACAGTCCCAAAACACCTCAATACCAACACAGCAATCCTTCCAGTGGCACCACCACTCCTCTCAGGCAACCTCGTCCTCTTCCTCCCGATTCTGGCCCCTGAGTGGTGGATGCTGACCCTTTTTATAGCACACCCGGAAGGGCTCCAGGTGCTTGATCACCTGTGTCTAATTGCACTTCCGGGCGGGGCTGTAGAGGTGTCCATAAAGGCTCCAGGATCCATGCAGCACCCCCTGGCGGCCATCCCAGATCCCCACAGGGTTGTAGAGAACTCCATCTCCCATGGAACCCTGCAGGAAACTGAGGCACCGTCGTCAGCCAGGGATGCTGCCACCAAGCGTCCTGGGGGAGGTAGTGAGATGCCCATGGATGCTTCCCCGGAACATATGTAGAAGGGGTGTCCCGGCCGGGCATCGCACCCGGCTGCCCGCCACATTGCCCCTCTCTCAGATGAGCCTTGTGGGGCTCATCGGCATGTCCCGCAAGGGCCATTTCTCTCCAGGGCAGGGAGTCAGCATCCTTGGCTCCATGGTTCCGCCCTGTGGAAATATAAAGAACAGGTCTGGGGGTGCTGCCCCGACGTCTCTGCCACTCAGATGTCTTCTCAGGACAACACCTCCAGACGTGGCCACAGTGGCCACATTTGTAGCACGGCCAACTTGCTCCAGCTCGACCCTTGTGGGAGTGGATGCAGGCAGGAAACTCCTGCCCCTTCACCCGCTCGGTTGAGGGCACATGACGTTTCCGCCCCTTGACAGCGTAGCCCTCCTGTGCTCTCGTGCTGACGGGCTTACACTGCGTACTGTTAGGAGACTCCCGTTTCTTTTCCCGGGTCCTCCTCTTTCTCTGGGGCGCACTGATGGTCTGGGTCCCTCTATGGGAAGAAGATGGACCCCTCACCGTCTGCACCCCTTTAGACAGCCGCGAGACTGACACTGGCAGCTGCGGCAGGGCTGTCTGGCAAGCGAAGTTAATCAGCTGCCTCCCTGCACACCCCACTGCCGTGCTGTCAGTCATTGCGGCTGCGTCATTTGTAGGAGGCGGTATTGTTTGGCAAGCAGTACTAATCACTGCTACCGCTGCACCCCACCCCCTTTCCTCTACGGCACAGGCCTCGCTTACCTTTACTGTTGCGTTGGTCAGGCTGGAAGAATCAGCCCTGCATCGCCTCACCCACTGCAGGATATCTCCAATCAGTGCACCGAGCTTCTTCTCCAGCCCTTCTTTTGCTTCTTGCAGGGCCTGGAAAACCTGAAAAAGAGACTGCAGGGGTAGGACAAAGCCCTCACCATCCCATGCAGCTAGAAACAAGTTAGTTTCTCTGGTTAGTGTTCTGCGTAACGCTCGCTGGCCTCTTCGGGTGTTCTTAGGGTTCGGGGTGGAGGTTCACCGTCTCCGCCTGTGCGTTTGTACAGGCAGAGAATCGACACCTGTCATCCACCCCCTTACCTGACACGGTGAGGTCTTCCCGGCTCTCCACCATCCCCCCTTCCCTTGACGTGACGTCATTGGGATGAGACTCCAGGCGCTCATCCTCCAGCCGCTGTCGCTCGGCAAGCAGCGGGCCCAGATCTATATCCGGCATGCTCTCCCGGTCTGTCGCTTCGCTGTCACCCCACGGGTCGACGTGCTTAGGCCAACAGTGCGGATTCAATGGCTCGCCATCCAGGAGATAGGCATACAAAAAAGCAGAAAATCCCCAGGGCCCATCACCCCCAGGTCCGACACCTACCTCCTGACAGATCCCACCTCCCGTAGTTGAATTCTGGGTGGCCTCCTGTTGCAGCCCGCCGACCTGGGCTTCCTTGCTGACGGCTCGTGAATTGCCACCCACTGCTTTGGGAGCCTTCCTGGATCTCTTCTTCCCCATGGCTGGTGCGGTGTATTGCTGGAGTTCCGTGGGGTGCCTCTCCTGCGGCTCCCTGCTGCTTGTGCAGGCGCGTTGCTCGAGCTGCAGCTTGTGCAGGCGCATGCCTCGCGCTGCGGCTCACAGCGGCCTCGGGTGCGTGCTCTCCGTGCTGGGCTGCACGTGCCTGTCTTTGGCTGCATCAGGAGTGCTCCCTTTGTGCAGCTGTATCGAACACGTGCCTCGCGCTACTGCGCTTTGCTATGCCAGGCCTTCACAACAAATTTTGTAAAACAGGTCCCAGTCCAAATGGGCGGACCGGAATCCTGCCGACTATGCTAGTGTGAATAAGGAGCTATATAAGCACCCAACCTGGCACAGATTCACACTGAGGCATGTGTAAAAGTTCAAAGACTTTTTATTTTTCTTCACCTGTGGGGCATGTCTTCCCCCGTGAACCCCACAGGCAATACACAGTCCCAAGCACTTAAACACACCCAAACACTCTTCCCCTGTGGGGCACGTCTTCCCCGTGAACCCCACAGGTATAACACAGTACTAAAACACAAATACCAACAATATATAAATATATATATATATATATATATATATATATATATATATATACAGTGGTACCTCTGGTCATGACCGTAATTCATTCCAAAACTCTGGGCGCGACCCGATTTGCTCACGACCCGAACGTAACTTCCCCATAAGATTGTATGTAAATACAATTAATCCATTCTAGACCGTACGAACTGTATGTAATGATATATTTTTTTAAGCACAAAAATAGTTAATCTATACATATTAATAAAAGGCAAAGCCCTCACTGACTCACTGACTGATTGACTGACTGACTGACTGACTCACTCATCACTAATTCTCGAACTTCCCGTGTAGGTGGAAGGCTGAAATTTGGCAGGCTCATTCCTTACAGCTTACTTACAAAAGTTAGGCAGGTTTCATTTCGAAATTCTACGCGTAATGGTCATAACTGGAACATATTTTTTGTCCATACACTGTAATGGAGGAGGCGGAGTCACGTATCGCGTCATCACGCCTCCTACGTAATCACGTGAACTAAAAACAAGGAAGAGATTTACAGCACGAGTCAAACGCGGGAATGAAGGTAAATGACGTTAATTTTTGACTGTCTTTTAATACTGTGTAAGCATACATATTAACACGTGCAATTAAACGTGTGCATTTACGGGGTGATTTCTCAGGCTTAAAAGCTCGCCTTTTATCAAACGCGGGAACAAAGGTAACTGACGTTGTTCACTGTCTTTTAATACTGTGTAACCATACATATTAACACATGTGCAATTAAACGTGTGCATTTACGGGGTGATTTCTCAGGCTTAAAAGCTCGCCTTTTACTAAAAAGGTAAATGCAAAACAATTTTCAATCAGTTTATTGAAACGCTCCCGTTAAGGATTGCAATAACATATTCGCGAGATAAAAGAACGAAGTAGGGGGAAATGACGGAAGGGCCGCAAACAGCGAAGAGCAAAAAATTCATTAAACAATTCAGAAGGGAGCGAGTGAAGCATACAAGCATGTTCATAAGGGAAACAAAGCACGGTGTAAAACGTAAGTTTAAATTAAGTTTATAGAAACGCTCCCGCTGCGGATTGCAATAACATATTCGCGAGATAAAAGTTTAATGAGAAGACACGAGGTATAAACGAACCACACGCCGTGGCGCAACGTTAGGGGCAACAGTTTCAACCATTCTATGATCTGCTTCTCGCAACTGAAAGACGGCACATGGCGGATGTTAGCCGACTTGCTGACCGCAACGTTAGGGGCTTCAACTCTGGCGCTGACGATAGAGATTCGATTCACGAGAGGTGATGCAGTGAGTGTGTATGCCTGATTAGCCCAGAATTAGGGAGAAACACATGTCGCATACTCTTTGCATTATTTGAAAGTAAACTATTAAATCCATTCTATGATCAGCTTCTGGAAACAGAAAGAGGGCACGTGGTGGATGTAAGGCGACTTCCTGACCAACCAAAAGCGTTACCTGGCAGGTAACCACCCATACAGTCAGATTGTGATTCAGAAAACGAATGCCATGAATGTAATTACCACGATCTACATACTGTCAAATAAACTAAACACACGCCGTAGCGCGACAGCTGTGAAAAGCGAGGTTCACAAAAAAACTGATCCTTAACAAATTGTTATTGGTATATTTTCGATCCGTTTAAAAAGGTTTTCTTTTCTTATTAAAAAATTAAAAGCCGTACTTCGCCGCAACGAACCGCGAGAATTTGGCTATATATATCTGCTTCTCGCAAATAAAAGAGGGCACGTGGCGGATTTTAGACGACTTCATGACCAAACTTTAAGTGTTACCTGCCATGTAGGATTACCACTTTTAATACAAAAAAATAAGGGACGCATACTGCAGCGGGTGCCACATCTGAGTGCCAACAGTTTGCAGACTGGTACTTAAAAGACCCGCCCTCCTCACTGGACAGTTAAAAAGACCAATCAAACTAACGATGACATCAAGTATTACCCAATCATAAGTAGGAAAGGAGGCATCTTCATAAAATGCGTGTGGGATGATTTGCATGAGACGCTGCTTTAAAAAAAATGATAAAAAAAATACGGGACAAATCCCGTCCCGTATTGATTCAAAACGGGACGCGCAATTTCATTCTCAAATGCGGCACGATTCCATATTTTAAAGGACGGGTGGCAACCCTACAGTGCCAGGTAACCACCCATACAATCAGATTGTGATTCAGACTAGGAATGCAATGAATGTAATTACCCCGATCTACATACAAGGCGAAAGTCTTGCAACATTCAAAGATGATGGTTTGGGATAAGTACACCATACAACATAAAAGAGCTTATGAGATCGTAAAAAAAAAATAGGAGGTAATGTCGTTTTACTCGCTGTAGATTTTAGTCAAACATTACCAGTTATTCCACGAGGGAGACCAGCAGATGAACTCAACGCGTGTTTAAAATCCATGCTTCTCCCACGCTCGGTTATATGTCACGTGTTCTCGGGTAGGTACACTAAAAAATGTATACATTTAAGCACGTAATGGGCAAACAAAAAATGAGGTATACCCGAAGGCACTGCAGTTGTATTTAATGTAACTTTACTTCTTAAATGTTAATGTTTTACTGTTTAATAATTTATACGCTTCTTACATGTTGTTCAAATTCTTTTATCAAAATACCAGTGACAGCGCAATGCACGATAACATGGAGTGAATACACCATACGCATCCGACCACAGACGCCCTGGTGTGCGCAGATAGGAGTTGATTCTACAATAAAATAAAATAAAGATAAAAAGAGTAATACAATCATCACCCATAAAGCGGATAGTAGACGTGACGTACTATATGTGTACCAGATTTCAAGTCAATAGGTGAAACGGTTTGCGAGCTACAGGTGATTTAAAATCCTGGACAGACACACAAATTGCCACGGTAGCAAATTACAGAAGAAGATTTTACTGTTTAATAATTTATATTTATATGAAATGTGCTTCTTATATATTACTTCATATTCTCATATGATAATGATGTTAATGTTTATATTGATTTCTATGTTATTGAAACTGCATGTATGTGTGTATATGTATGTATATATATATATATATACTAGCAAAATACCCGCGCTTCGCAGCAGAGTAGTGTGTTAAAGAGGTTATGAAAAAAAAGGAAACATTTTAAAAATGACGTAACATGATTGTCAATGTAATTGTGTTGTCATTGTTATAAGTGTTGCTGTCTTTTATAAATATATATATATATATATATATTATATATATAATATATACACACACACATAAACATTTATATACATATACATATATATACATATCTACATATACACATATCTACATATATATACACACATACATAAACACACACATAAGACTTATTGACTGAAACGGGCTTTCACGAAAAAAGTTACGGCTTTGCTACAGGATACACCCTCCACAAGTTAAGCAAGTAAAAATAAAATATATATTTCTGTTTTATTTAAACCTTTTAAGTTCATATGCATAGCCCCATTTGGCTGTTTAATTTTTTTTTTCTTTCTTCAGTAATATTTAATCTCCTTAAAGAAAAAGAACATATCCATTTTACTTTTTTTGTATCTCTTTAGTAATATTTTACTGTAAAAGGATAACCAGTATTTAAACCTTTTATGTTACTTTATACATTTATTTTACACAATGTTGAAAAATTAATAAGAAAGCTACATATTTTGGCAGCTGCTGCTTTCATTTTCAATGAAATGAAAAAAGCTCTCCAAGAGAAAACGTCAATGAAGAAGAAACAGTTTGCACTATCTAAAAATCAGAAACCCTCATTTATAAAAGTTTGCTACAGATGACTTAACTGAAAATAAATGAATAGTTCCTATGTGTATAATACATATTTATCTATTTTACTTATGCCTTTATTCCACCAACTTACAACATCTGAGGTACAATTTGTTACATTACTTTTGTTTTTTGCAGCACAGGCAGGTGAAGTGACTTCCTCAGGGTCACACAGTGGTGTCAGTACCACGATTTGAACTGACAAGCTCCGGGTTTACTGAAATATTACTGAAGAAAGAAAAAAAAACGAAAACGGGCAAATGGGGCTATGCATACAAATGTCCATTCATCCATTATCCAACCTGCCATATCCTAAATACAGGAGCCAATAAGTAGATATGTATATATACAGTATATATATATATATATATATATATATATATATGTGTATGTATGTATGTATATATGTATGTCTATATATATATATATATATATATGTAGATATGTAAATTTGTATATGTATATATATGTTTATGTGGATGTGTATATACGCATGTATATGTAGATATGTGTATATGTAGATATGTATATATATGTATATGTATATATATCTTTATGTGTGTGTGTGTATATTATATATATAAAAGACAGCAACACTCATAACAATGACAACACAATTACATTGACAATCATGTTACGTTATTTTTAAAATGTTTCCTTTTTTTTTTCATAACCTCTTTAACACACTACTTCTCCGCTGCGAAGCGCAGGTATTTTGCTATATATATATATATATATATATATATATATATATATATATATATATATATATATATATATATACAGTGGTGTGAAAAACTATTTGCCCCCTTCCTGATTTCTTATTCTTTTGCATGTTTGTCACACAAAATGTTTCTGATCATCAAACACATTTAACCATTAGTCAAATATAACACAAGTAAACACAAAATGCAGTTTTTAAATGATGGTGTTTATTATTTAGGGAGAAAAAAAATCCAAACCTACATGGCCCGGTGTGAAAAAGTAATTGCCCCCTTGTCAAGAAATAACCTAACTGTGGTGTATCACACCTGAGCTCAATTTCCGTAGCCACCCCCAGGCCTGATTACTGCCACACCTGTTTCAATCAAGAAATCACTTAAATAGGAGCTGCCTGACACAGAGAAGTAGACCAAAAGCACCTCAAAAGCTAGACATCATGCCAAGATCCAAAGAAATTCAGGAACAAATGAGAACAGAAGTAATTGAGATCTATCAGTCTGGTAAAGGTTAAAAAGCCATTTCTAAAGCTTTGGGACTCCAGCGAACCACAGTGAGAGCCATTATCCACAAATGGCAAAAACATGGAACAGTGGTGAACCTTCCCAAGAGTGGCCGGCCGACCAAAATTACCCCAAGAGCGCAGAGACGACTCATCCGAGAGGTCACAAAAGACCCCAGGACAACGTCTAAAGAACTGCAGGCCTCACTTGCCTCAATTAAGGTCAGTGTTCACGACTCCATCATAAGAAAGAGACTGGGCAAAAACGGCCTGCATGGCAGATTTCCAAGACGCAAACCACTGTTAAGCAAAAAGAACATTAGGGATGGTCTCAATTTTGCTAAGAAACATCTCAATGATTGCCAAGACTTTTGGGAAAATACCTTGTGGACTGATGAGTCAAAAGTTGAACTTTTTGGAAGGCAAATGTCCCGTTACATCTGGCGTAAAAGGAACACAGCATTTCAGAAAAAGAACATCATACCAACAGTAAAATATGGTGGTGGTAGTGTGATGGTCTGGGGTTGTTTTGCTGCTTCAGGACCTGGAAGGCTTGCTGTGATAGATGGAACCATGAATTCAACTGTCTACTAAAAAATCCTGAAGGAGAATGTCCGGCCATCTGTTCGTCAACTCAAGCTGAAGCGATCTTGGGTGCTGCAACAGGACAATGACCCAAAACACACCAGCAAATCCACCTCTGAATGGCTGAAGAAAAACAAAATGAAGACTTTGGAGTGGCCTAGTCAAAGTCCTGACCTGAATCCAATTGAGATGCTATGGCATGACCTTAAAAAGGCGGTTCATGCTAGAAAACCCTCAAATAAAGCTGAATTACAACAATTTTGCAAAGATGAGTGGGCCAAAATTCCTCCAGAGCGCTGTAAAAGACTCATTGCAAGTTATCGCAAACGCTTGATTGCAGTTATTGCTGCTAAGGGTGGCCCAACCAGTTATTAGGTTCAGGGGGCAATTACTTTTTCACACAGGGCCATGTAGGTTTGGATTTTTTTTTCTCCCTAAATAATAAAAACCACCATTTACAAACTGCATTTTGTGTTTACTTGTGTTATATTTGACTAATGGTTAAATGTGTTTGATGATCAGAAACATTTTGTGTGACAAACATGCAAAAGAATAAGAAATCAGGAAGGGGGCAAATAGTTTTTCACACCACTGTATATATCTGTATGTGTATATATATATGTGTGTATATATATATATATATATATATATATATGTGTGTGTGTGTGTGTGTGTGTGTATGTATGTGTATATATATATGTTGATATGTGGATGTGTATATGTATATATATATGTAGATATGTATATATATGTATATATGTATATATATGTTTATATGTGTGTGTGTGTATATTATATATATAAAAGACAGCAACACTCATAACAATGACAACACAATTACATTGACAATCATGTTACGTTATTTTTAAAATGTTTCCTTTTCTTTTTCATAACCTCTTTAACACACTACTTCTCCGCTGCCAAGCGCGGGTATTTTGCTATTTATCTATATATATAAACGAGAGTTGGGATCCGAGAGACTGTGTTTGTGTGTTTGTGGAGGGATGGAGAGTTAAGGCGGGTGTTGGAGTCACGTGATCATCTCCCCTCCCATTCACCTCATTTCATTCACTTCATTTCGCTCCAAGCTGAGCTCCGCAGCTGGCGCGGTCTTGCTGTTCTTGATTTGCTTTTCACATGGCCAAGTATACGTTCCATGCTCAAGAGTAAGCTCAGCGCACAACTTGGTCATATTACAACCGGAGGGGCGAACTGACAACATGGTATACAAAGAGATCCTTAACAAATAATTATTGGTATAATTTCCCTCAGTTTATTATTTAAAATTTTAAAGCAGTACTTCGCCGCTGCGAAGCGCGGGTATTTTGCTATTATATATATATATATATATATATATATATATATATATATATATATATATGTGAATGTATGTATGTATATATGTATGTCTATATTTATATCTATATATATATATATATATATATATATGTAGATATGTAAATTTGTATATGTATGTATATATATATATATATATATATATATATATATATATATGTATATGTGGATGTGTATATGTATATATATGTATATGTAGATATGTATATATATGTATATATGTTTATGTATATATATGGTTACATAACCTCTTTAACACACTACTTCTCCGCTGCAAAGCGCGGGTATTTTGCTATATGTATATATATATGTGTCTGTATGTGTATATATATATATATATATATTTATATATATATATATATATATGTGTGTGTATGTATGTATGTGTCTATATGTATGTGTATATATATATATATGTTGATATATGTATATATATATGTGGATGTCTATATATATATATATATATATATATATATATATATATATATATATATATATATATATGTAGATATGTGTATATGTAGATATGTATATAAGTATATATGTTTATGTATATATATGTTTACATAACCTCTTTAACACACTACTTCTCCGCTGCGAAGCGCGGGTATTTTGCTAGTTATCTATATTACTAAACGAAGGTTGTACTGTATATATGCACGGATGCCAGACGCACCGAAAGCGCATGCGCACTGCGCCTCAGCGCCCCAGAGTCATATCCAGCGGCTTCCCAGAGTCAATAGGTGGCGCCCAAACAACACAACACAACCTGTAAACTAAACTTCAGGTCACAATACAATCGCCGCCCGAATGCAAACACCACTGCATATACAACCTTTGTTTAGTGATGTTTGTATATAAGCAAGGAAGAAGCACCGAAAGCGCATCCACACTACACCTTACCGCCCCCGAGTCAAACCCAGCGGCTTCCCAGAGTCAGTAGGTGGCGCCCAAACAACACAACACGACCTGTAAAGTAAACTTGAGGTAAAGCGTCCACGCTAGGTTGTATATATGCACAGATGCCAGGGGCCACAAGCAAGCCATACACACTACCACCGCCGCACGAACGCGACTGCCCACACCTCCGCATATACCACCTTTGTTTAGTAATGTAGCCCTCCAAGCCCTGATCCACCGCCATGGTCACTTAAGCATGCGAATCCGCCGCCATCAGCAAACGACTTCTAGCTAACGACACAGCCATAGAAAAACAAAAACGAGACCGCATGGATATAAACAATGAACGAAGGTGCCTACAACGCGCTTCTGAAACACTAGAACCAGTCACGGCTCCAAAAAGAAACCGCTTTAGTACAAATGTGTTTATTTCATTAAATGAAAACTTTCCCAGGACACACCCACCCTCCATCATTTTTCTTCCCTCCAAATATCGGAGGGAACAGAAAGTGATTGCCATTCTTGGATTTGCGATTCTTTTGAGAATCGTGGGTTTGCTGGTACCATAGAATGCACAGTGTAATAGTAAACTAAATGTAAAAATATTGAATAACACTGAGGAAACCTTGAATAACAGAGAAAACTAACATTGTAAGAGTTTGCACTACACTCTTACGAACCGCTCGCTGTAAACACTTTTTTTATGAGTTTTAAGCACAGGGAAAAAAAATTAAATGCCACTTCTCTTGCAAAACTTTTCAAACCATCCTCTACTGGCTTTAGACTCCTCACCTTTGCTACTCAAAGAAGAATTTTTTTTCAGCAAATCGCCATGAATCTTCCTGGCTTTCTCACATATAATCGGCTCGCTTACGCTATCCCCTGCAAGTTGCTTCTCGTTCAACCTCTTCCACCACTTGAGGCCTCTGCTTGGTTAACGTTGTAACTCCTTTTGCTGTTGCAACATCAGGTGCTTTGTTAGGCCCTTTATATGCAAACAAAAGAAAATGGGAAACGGAGAATGGCAAATCATTGGCGCGTAGGGAAACTGGCCGCCAGTGTTTTTGTTCGCCACCAGAGCGTGTGGTCGTGAACGGATGCAAAGTTTTAGCAAACTTTTTGATCGTAACCAATTTGTTCATGTTCGGAAACGTTCGTGACCAGAGGTTCTACTGTACACTGAGTATTTATACTGCATTTATAGTGAGCTAAATTTCAAGAAAGGGCTATGCTGGATGGATGGATGGATGGATGGATGATGCTGATTCTTTCATTTTGTTGTGTGTGATCTTTGTGTTTCATTTTGATTCAGTTACAGCATACATAAATATAAATAAATAAATGCTTGCCAAGCACTGTAAAATAGAAAGATGTCCTTAGTGTATAATTAACATCATAGCTGTTAGTAATATGCTAAAAAAACTAAAGCTGCTTCAGTTACTGGAATGTGATTCCTTTTAGACTGTGATTAGAAAACAGAAAAGTCCAATTAAGTTTTCTCAACAATTTGAAGTGATTTCCGAGAAGCAAACAGAGATGAATTATTTTGAATATCCTGAAAAAGATTGAAAATTACAAATCTGAACCTACACTAATGTGGTTCTATCAGGTAAGTGTAACTATTTTAAACAATAAAACCAACCTTCAATCTTACTAGAACCTGAAAGTAAGACTGTCAACAAGAAACTGATTTTCTGTAAACACTTTTAAAAGCTGGAAAGAAAATATTGCTAGATTATTTAATCCATACCTTTATACAATTTCATTTTTAGCAGGACCCCAATAGACAATGTTTGTTTCCACCTATACACAACTTTGATTTTATAATCTTCCTTTATATTGTGAATACATGCCTACCTGCCTAATAATGTGTGCCAGCAATCTATTGTATTTTCTTTTTTGCAAACTGTACTATTATGTACATACAATGAACAGTTTGGTTAATGTAACTGCTGGAAGGTAAGGCAAGATCAAGCATGGATCAAATGTGTGCCGAAAGAAACTTCACAGTCCAAAAGTTCATTTTAAAAAGTTTAGTGAAAATTCAAACCAAACAGTCCACGCAGGAATAAAGAAAAAGGTTGTTACACACATAGAATAATAAGCAAAAAAAAGGGAAAAATGTTTCTTCTTGTTAAACTTCAATTGTTTCTATACTTAAGGATAAATAATTTCACTGTGCTTTAATTCTCATTCAGTATGTTCTAAACGTAAGACTCTGCACATACATCTGCACACATTAAGGCACGGTTTGAAACCGTGTGCCCTCCATGCCTTACTTTCAGCAAGGCTGGTCACTTACTGAGCCTAATCTGTAGTCAAAGTGACAATAAACAGTTATAAGAACCTCACATAGACTATGCACTAATATATAGGCAATATAACTTAGATAACTAGAAAGTGGCTCTTACAGTTAATCTCAAACTATAATAGTAATTGCGCAGCACTTTGCAAAATAGTGATGGAGTAATAATTTATAATTGTATACATTTTCACTAGTCATGACAAAAACTAAGTATTTTAACCTATAACATCCATTATATATTTGATAAAGATAACTTGTCTTCTAAACTAGTGGACTGTACTAGTTTGTGATTTCTTTGGCTGTAAACATGTTACTTATAACTTTAAAAAAAAATAAAGTTACGTTTTCTTCTTACTCAGTTCTAATTTATCAGTTTCATGGAGACAAAAAAGCAGTTAAACAGTAATATATTCATTTTGATATACCTTTAAACAATAACAACAACAATATTTATTTACATAGCACATTTTCATACAAATTATGTATCTCAAAGTGCTTTACAGGATGAAGAAAGAGAAAAAAGACAAAATATAAAAATAAAATTAGACAATACTAATTAACATAGAATTAAATTAAGGTCTGATGGCCAGGGAAGACAGAAAAAAACAAAAAAAAAATTCCAGATGGTTAGAAAAAAAAAAAAAAAATCTGCAGGGGTTCCAGGCCACAAGACTGCCCAGCCCTCTCCAGACATTCTACCTAACATAAATCAATCAGTCCTCATGGTTTTCAGGCTTCACATGGAAGAATTTGATGATGACGGTCATGTGGACCTCTGGCCTTCAATCCATCAATGTAGAGATAGTACGGTGCTTTGATTAGGTGGTGGTGGTGCAGATCGCCACCACAGAAAACCAGAAAAAGAACAGCAGAGGAAGTAGGGGTTAGTACAGATTTCTGAGCCACAAAGAATGATAATGACAATTAAATGCATATACAGAATATCAGGATTAAACTAAAATGAAGCAATGAGAAAACCATGTTAAAATAATGAGTTTTTAGCAGTTTTTTAAAATGTTCCACTGTATTAGCCTGGTGAATTTCTATTGGCACAGCAGCAGAAGGCTGTCTTACCACTTCCTTTAAGTTTAGTTCTTGGGATTATAACCAGACACTCATTTGAAGATCTAAGGTTATGATTTAGAGTGTAAGGTGAAAGGCATTCTGAAATATAGGATGGAGTGAGATTATTTAAGGCTTTGTAAGCCATAACCAGTATTTTAAAGTCAATTCTAAATGGCACAGATAACCAATGTAGCGACATCAAAACTGGAGAGATGTGTTCGGATTTTCTTTTCCTAGTTAAGATTCTAGCAGCTGCATTCTGAACTAGTTGCAATCGACTGATGTCTTTTTTGGGTAGTCCTGAGAGGAGTGTGTTACAGTAATCTAGCCAACTGAAAACAAAAGCGTGAACTAATTTTTCAGCATCTTACAAAGTTATAAGAGGTCTAACTTTTGCAATATTTCTTAAGTGAAAAAATGCTGTCCTAGTAATCTGATTAATATGTGATTTAAAATTTAAGTCAGAGTCAATAATTACCCCTAAAGTCTTTGCCTCTGTCTTGACTTTTAATCCTAACGGATCAAGTTTATTTCTAATACCCTCATTATATCCATCTTTTCCAATCACTAAAATTTCTGTTTTCTCTTTATTTAGTTTGAGGAAATTACTGCTCATCCATTCAGAAACACAAATAAGACATTGTGTCAGTGAACCAAGTGTTATTGATGAATACAGTTGTGTGTCATCAGCATAGCTGTGGTAGCTCACGTTATGCCTCGAGGTAATCTGACCTAATGGAAGCATGTAGATCGAAAAGAGCGGTGGACCCAGGATAGTTCCTTGTGGAACACCATATACAATGTCATGTGTCTTTGAAGTAGAATTACCACAACTAACAAAGAATTTTCTACCTGTCAGGTAGGATTCAAACCAATTTAAGAGTTTGCCAAAGAGGTCTACCCATTGACTAAGGAGATTTCTAAGAATATTGTGATCAATGGTATCAAATGCGGCACTCAGATCTAAGAGGATGAGAACAGACACACAACCTCTGTCTGCATTTACCCGCAAGTCATTTACTACTTTAACGAGTGTAGTTTCTGTACTGTGATTTGTTCTATCAAGAATAGCATGTTTATTGAGGTGGTCATTTAGCTGCATAATGACTGCCTTTTCTAGGATTTTGCTTAAAAAATGCAGGTTAGAAATAGGTCTAAACAGCAGTGTCAGACTGGGGCAAGTGTGAACGTAAGTGTGAGAATAAAACTGAATAAAAAAAAAGAAAGAAAAAAAAAGGTAACTTTTACAAGTACCATACATTTACACCAGCTGTTACAGACTCAAATCAAATATATGTTTTTATTGATAATAGTAACAATAAGAGCAGCACACTACTCAAAATGTTTATTTATGAATCAGTAGCTTTTACCTCTGTACTACCAATGCAATCATGTCAATGAAGTACACTAAACCGATTTCTTTTTCTTCGGTTATGTTCTTGACTAAAAGTGCACTTGTTTTGTTATACTTGTACCTTTTGTGAAAGTGCTTTGTGTCAAAATTTTGTTGTTAGTACTAAACATCAAAAAAGTTTGTCTTTTAGGTATGTGTTCAACATTTCTTGCATTTCCTGTCATCCTACTCTTACATAGATCTTTGTAGACATGGAACACACATGAAATGCATGTTTTCCAAACAATGATATATTATTTAGATAGATAGATAGATAGATAGATAGATAGATAGATAGATAGATAGATAGATAGATAGATAGATAGATAGATAGATAGATAGATAGATAGATAGATAGATAGATAGATAGATAGATAGATACTTTATTAATCCCCAAGGGGAAATTCACATACTCCAGCAGCAGCATACTGATAAAAACAATATTAATTAAAGAGTGCTAAAAACACAGTGCAAGTTAAAAAGTGCAAGGTGGAGAGTGTGAGGCAGGTATAACAGTCAATAACATTGCATAATGTTACTGTTTAGGGGTGGAATTGAAGAGTTGCATAGTCGAATATATAATGGTAGGCGCCACCGTGAGTGGCAGCCTTTCCAGCAGCTCCGTGTACGACTTTATATTTCTACCTTTTACTTACTACTTGGACATGGATTTTTACACGCCGAGACTCGTCTATTCATGTAGTCAACTTCAAGCTCTGAGAACAAAGGCCCATGCCGGTGTGGTTCCCTATTTACCTGATGAGGTAAGAAGGCCGTATCGTGGCTGCAGAGCCGGCGCTAAGCTAAAGGCTAAGCGGCTATCGAGGAAGTGGCAATACAAGCTTTCAGTGCCTTCTGTGATCCTGGGAAATGTGAATCACTACCAAATAAGATCGATGAACTGGCTGCGCTGGTGAAAAATGTCAGGAACTGTAGAGAATGCAGTTTTTTGTGTTTATGTGAATTGTGGCTAATGACTAGTATCCCAGATGCTAACGTGGAGCTACCCGGGTTTAACACAGTTAGAGCAGACAGAGACGCAAATAGCTGCGGGAAGCAGAAAGGAGGAGGACTCGCTCTCTATGTGAATGCAAGGTGGTGCAAACCTGGACATGTAAAAGTCAAAATCTCCACTTGCTGCAGGGACATCGAACTATTGGCCGTGAGTCTGCATCCCTATTACTTGCCCAGAGAGTTTGGACACGTCATTGTTTTTATTGTTTACATCCCTCCTCGCGCGGACATTGAGATAGCAGGTGACATCATCCACTCTGCTGTTGCTAAACTACAAACTTAGCACCCCGAGGCGCTTGTGCTAATCTCTGGAGATTTTAACCATGTGACGCTGGACAAAACATTACCTGCCTTCTCCCAGTATGTGAATTGTAACACCCGGGGAAATAGGACTGTTGACCTACTGTATGCAAACGTTAAAGACGCATACAGCGCCACCCCGCTGCCTGCGCTTGGGAAAGCAGATCATAACCTGGTTCTGCTTCAGCCTCACTACAAATCAAGAGTGAGGGAGCTACCTAGAACCGCACGCTCATTTAGGAAGTGGTCTCCTGAAGCAGAGCAGGCTCTGAGAGACTGCTTTGGAACTACGGACTGGGATATCCTGAAGGGGTCACATAGTGAGAACATTGAGGAGGTTGTTGACTGCACTACTGACTACATCAACTTCTGTATGGACATTGTAGTTCCAGTAAGAACAGTATGCTGCTATGCTAAAAACAAGCCATGGATTACAAGTGACATCAAGGGCCTTTTTAACCAGAAAAAAAGGGCTTTTAAAGGCGGTGATCAGCATGAGCTCAAGTGCGTGCAGAAGGAACTCCGAGTCCAGCTCAGGGAGGCAAAGGAGCAGTACAGGAGAAAGCTGGAGCAGAAGTTGCAGAAAAACAGCATGAAGGAAGTGTGGGATGGGATGAAGTTCATCACTGGCTGCAGCTCGAAGCGGGGTGCCACCATCGAGAGAGACATGGAGAAAGCCAACCTGATGAACAACTTCTTTAACAGGTTTGACCATCCTAACCCACTCTCACCTCAGAGTACCGCATCCTCCACCCATCCTTCTGCTGATACCAGCATAGGAGAGAGTTCCTCCCCCCTCCCACAATTACAGCAGCCCAGGTAAGCAGAGAACTGAGGAGACTTAATGCCAGCAAAGCAGTGGGTCCAGATGGAGTATCGCCATGGCTTCTGAAGGCCTGTGTGTTGGAGCTGGGGAGTCCTCTACAGCGCATCTTCAACCTCAGCCTGGAACAGGGGAGAGTCCCGAGGCTTTGGAAAACATCTTGCATCACGTCCTGGTGAGCTGAATGATTTCTGGCCTGTCGCTCTGACGTCACATGTGATGAAGACCATGGAGCGGCTGCTGCTTCACCACCTGAGGCCACAGGTCCGCCATGCCCTCGACCCTCTGCAGTTTGCATACCAGGAGAAGGTGGGAGCAGAGGATGCCATCATCTATCTATATGCTACACCGATCCCTCTCTCACATGGACAGAGGCAATGGTGCTGTAAGAATTATGTTTCTGGACTTCTCTAGCACCTTCAACACCATCCATCCTTGGCTCCTTAGTGACAAGCTGACAGAGATGGGAGTAGATTCATACCTGGTGGCATGGATCGTGGACTATCTTACTATCTTATCTTACGGAGTCCTGCCACATGCAAATGTTCGCTGACGACACTGCTATCGTGAGCTGCATCAGAAGTGGGCAGGAGGAGGAGTATAGGAACCTAATCAAGGACTTTGTTAAATGGTGTGTCTCAAACCACCTACACCTGAACACCAGCAAAACCAAAGAGCTGGTGGTGGATTTTAGGAGGCCCAGGCCCCTCCTGGACCCTGTGATTATCAGAGGTGAATGTGTGCAGAGGGTGCAGACCTATAAATACCTGGGAGTGCGGCTGGATGATAAATTGGACTGGACTGCCAATACTGATGCTCTGTGCAAGAGAGGACAGAGCTGACTATATATTCCTTAGAAGGCTGGCGTCCTTCAATATCTGCAATAAGATGCTGCAGATGTTCTATCAGACAGTTGTGGCGCGCGCCCTCTTCTACACGGTGGTGTGCTGGGGAGGCAGCATAAAGAAGAGTGACGCCTCACGCCTGGACAAACTGGTGAGGAAGGCAGGCTCTATTGTAGGCATGGAGCTGGACAGTTTGACATCTGTGGCAGAGTGACAGGCGATCACAGAGAATCCACTGCATCCACTGAACAGTATCATCTCTAGACAGAGGAGCAGCTTCAGTGACAGACTGCTGTCACTGTCCTGCTCCACTGACAGACTGAGGAAATGGCAGGTAATGTTTTGTTCAGCTTCACATGATTAAAATCTCCAGAGATTTGCACAAGCGCCTTGGGGTGCTATGTTTGTAGTTTAGCAACAGCAGAGTGGATGATGTCACCCGCTATCTCCATATCCGTGCATGAAGGGGTGTAAATAATAAAAACAATGACGTGTCCAAACTCTCTGGGCAAGTAATAGGGACGCAGACTCACGGCCAACAGTTCGATGTCCCTGCAGCAAGTAGAGATTTTGACATTTACATGTCCAGGGTTGCACCACCTTGTGTTCACATAGAGAGCGAGTCCTCGTCCTTTCCACTTCCCGCAGGTATTTGTGTCTCTGTCCGCTCTAATTGTGCTAAACCCGGGTAGCTCCACATTAGCATCTGGAATGCTAGTTGTTAGCCATGTTTCACAAAAACACAAAAAACTGCATTCTCTACAGTTCCTGACATTTTTCACCAGCGCAGCCAGTTCATCGATCTTATCTGGTAGTGAGTTCACATTTCCCAGGATCACAGAAGGCACCGAAAGCTTGTATCGCCACTTCCTCGCTAGCCGCTTAGCCTTTAGCTTAGCGCCGGCTCTGCTGCCATGATACGGCCTTCTTACCTTGTCAGGTAAATAGGGAACCACAAAAGCACGGGCCTTTGTTCTCAGCGCTTGAAGTTGACTACCTGAACAGACGAGTCTCGGCATGTAAAAATCCATGTCCAAGTAGTAAAAAGTGTCCAGGAAATGAGTCCACATAAAAGAAAGTGGTAGGAGTGATCAGAGAGATAGAGAAAAATGTAGAAAGATAAAGAAGATAAAGTCCTACACAGAGCTGCTGGAAAGGCTGCCACTCACGGCGGCGCCTAATTAAGAATTACCCTATACAGCTCCAGGTACCTCACTCCCAGATAAACAAGACTTGAGATGGGGGAGCTTTTTGCCCTTTCTGCGGCGGTGGAGGAGTGGCATAGCAGGCTGCATGCTGCTTGTGCTAATCGACACATTTATAAAACAAAAGACACTGAATGGAGAGGGGTGTGAAAGGATTTAAATGGTCGGGATTATGAGTTTTTTCGTAGGCTTCAGGAATTCTAGTGTTAAATGGGCTTTCTCTTACACTGACAGGACACAGAATACATTACATTCATGATATTACAGCTCTCTGAACAATTAAAATACTAAGATGTATACATGATATAGTTTTCAGGATGACAGGAATTAAAGTATGTATTAAACATCAATGCATGGTAGCACAGTGGTAGCGACATGCTGGCACTGCATCCAG
Source organism: Erpetoichthys calabaricus (assembly GCF_900747795.2). Lineage (NCBI taxonomy): Eukaryota > Metazoa > Chordata > Cladistia > Polypteriformes > Polypteridae > Erpetoichthys > Erpetoichthys calabaricus. The sequence goes on along the minus strand of NC_041398.2, from coordinate 149,741,931 downwards.
AGATTGTTCCTACCTACCGCAAGATGCTTTCTGCGCTGTGCGTGACCCTCGATTAAATAATTTATTGCAGTAGTACTGTTTCTTTCAAACGTACTGACGTATTCTTCCTTTTCTTTCTCCAAGTAACCAATCGCCACACAATAAGTTCTTTAAATGTAAAATCATATCTAAACTTAGAACGCTGATCCTCCAAAACTTTTATGGAACATTGAAATATCTTTGTAGTATATGTTTCTATCCATCTATCCATCCAGGGTTGCGCCAGTCCCAGCAAGCATACAGGATGAGGCAGGAACAATCCCTGAACAGAGCGCCAGCTGATTGCTGCCGCAATGAAGTTAAAAATTTATCTGTATAATGTTATATACATACTTTACTGCATTTTACCTTAAAAATGATATCAAGAGCTCCAAGAAGATAGCACTTGGAAATCTAAATCGATTTAGAAGCCAGTCATCTGTAAATACATGCTCTCTTCTATTGAATTGAATTGAATTCCTGTATTGTTATTGTATGGTACAATGAGATTCAATATGCAAATCCTCCATAAACTTATTTTCCTATAAATGATAAAATAATGATAATAATATGATAAAAACAATGAAAAATATAAAATATGTAAGCAAAAGTGTCTCAGGTTGTGCAATATTACAACCGTAGTACAGGTTTAAAGTGACTTAATTGTACTTATAAGTACAAGCAGTTCTACTGAGAGCACTTGTTGAACAGATTGAGTGCATTTAGAGCTTGATGAAACTTCTTCTGAACCTCCTGGTCCCGACAGGAAAGGCTCTGAAACATTTGCCGTATTGGTGTAGTTCAAATAGACTGTGCACATGGCTGAGGCAGCGTGTTGTAGATGCTGTATCCCAATAACCCTGTTCCCAATCTGCTGCTGTATAGCTGTGATACCACACTCAGATACAGTGGGTTAAAAAACTCTGAGTGGTGCACCGAGATTAACAATGCTAAAATAGTTTGGCAATTCTGTGCACCATCTAGAGGGGGCTGGTCAGTCTCGTGGCCTCTGAACCCCTGGAGATTTTTTTTCTCCAGCCTTGTGTTTTTTTGTTTTTTTTTCTGTTCTCCCTGGCCATCGGACCTTACTTTTATTCTATGTTAATTAGTATTGCCTAATTTTATTTTTTATATTTTGTCTTGTTTCTCTTTCTTCATCCTGCAAAGAACTTTGAGCTACATCATTTGTATGAAAATGTACTATATAAATAAATAGATGTTGTTGTTGTTGTTGTTACAGGTTGATTACAATCAGATACCTAAAGCTAATAAACAATATGAGGTTAATTTCAGTGTACTTGATAAAGCCGCGTCAGGGATGTGAAGCTAAAAAATAAAGGGAAACCACATAGGAACAGTAGCACACTTTGACACTGGGTGCCCCCAGTTTGCAAAACTGAGCCGAAAACTTAAATAAGCACAGGTTAAAGCTGGTATGAGAATGTGTTTGGCTTTACACCAAGTTTAGTTTTTATACATCACGATGTGAGCATGGAAACAGGCGTACACAGCGTTTATATATGAGGCCCCTGGTTATTGTCAATTTTTCAGCCAGGGTATTTTCCCCTTCTTGTATTTGCTGTCTGTTTTTTTTTTTTGTTAAATGTAAATTATTATTTTTCTTGTCATTATGTTTTGTTAATTTTATGTTTAATTTTTGTTTAATTTATGACTCTGTAATTGTGCACTGTCCCTTAAAATGTTATTTTGTTCTTTGCTCTTTGTTGGTGCCTTTCTGACATCACTGCTATTGGTTTCCTTCCGGCTATAAAGGGCTGTGAGAAAGAATGACTTAGTAGTGATTCAATGAGTTTGGTTGGAGTTTTGTTTCATATTTTTTTCGCTTGGAAATTCTGACTACTGTTTATTGGATTCCTCTCCTGGGACCTCATGCATAACACCATGCATAGAATTCACACTAAAACATGGCGTACGGACAAAAGCGGAAATGTGTGTATGCACAAAAAATCCAGATGCCTAAATCTGTGCGAACACCAACTTCCATGCTCTTCCGCTCCTTAAATCCTGGTCAGCATGAAAAGTAACGCACGTGCACGCGCCTGCTGCCACTCCCCAACTCCTCCCAGAATTATGCCCCTTTGAATATGCAAATCTATATAAATAGCCGTTAAGCTCAGCGTTCTGTGAAAAGGCAATTGCAAAACCACGGGGGAAAAAGAGGAATTTAAGAGAATACCAGGTAGAGGGAAGGGAAAAAGTACTATTTGTTGGTTTAAGCAGTGATATAAGCAACAAAAGGAAGATGATTGAGTGACAGAGTGGCGGAGAAATTCAAAAGTTCAAGTTCAGAAAGTCGCAAAGTGTCCAAAATAAATAAGAAGTGGTCAGATATCAAAGTCGCCATGAAAAGGCGAGTCGTAGCCCACCGTCTGAGTGTCATATGGAAGCGTACTAGGGTACAGAGAAAAGAAAAACAAAATAGGGACACAGTTGAAAAAAATGTCAAAATGTCAACTTTAATCTTGAAGTTTCCACTTTAATCATGTACTTTATTTTGTCATCATAAACTTAATCTTAAAATTGTTTAACTTACTAGTTTCTCAGATCCCATCGTAACTAAAGTAGCATGTTAAATACTTTTTCTATGTGTTCTTTTATGTGCTCTAGGTGTGAATCACTATGTGCTTCTTAAACGGGCTTTCTCTTCCGCCGACAGGACGCAGAATACATTACATTCATGATATTACATCTCTCTGAACAATTTAAATATTAAGATGTATACTTGATATAATTTTCATGATGATAGGAATTAAAGCATGTATTAAACATGGGAACACAGTGGCGCAGTATTAGCGATGAGCTGGCGCCCTGTCTAGAGATTGTTCCTGCCTCCCGCAAGATGCTTGCTGCACCGTGCATGACTTTCAATGAAACAATTAAGTGCAGCTGTACTGTCTCTCTGAAATGTACTAACCTCCTATTCCTGTCCTTCCTTTTCTTTCTCCAAGTAACCCATCGCCACACGATCAGCTCTGTAATAGATGCCAAGCCATCTGTAAGCTTAGAATGGCGATTCTTCAAAACTTTTATGAAACATTGAAATATCTTTGTAGTACATGTTTAATTATTCCATCCATCTATCCATCCTGGTCGCGCGAATCCCAGAAAGCAAACACTGCGAGGCAGGAACAATCCCTGAATGGGGCGCTAGCTCATCACTAGCACTGCACCACCGTGTCCTCACATGTTTAATTATTAACAATATACATTATTTTAATGAAGTTTAAAACTTATCTGTATAATGTAATAAGCATGCTTTTACTGCATTTAATCTTAAAAATGATATCAAGAGCTCCGAGAAGATAGCGCTTGGAAATGTAAATCGACTTAGAAGCCTGTCATCATCATATGTAAATACGTGCTTTATATAGTAACTGCAGGTTGTGCAATATTATAACTGTAGCGCAAGTTTACAGTGAGGTGATTGTACTTATAAGTACAAACAGTTCTACCAGGAGCAATTGATGGACTGATTGAGTGCGTTTAGAGCACTTGGGATGAAACTGTTTCTGAACCGCGAGGTCCGTACAGGAAAGGCTCTGAAGCGTTTGCCGTATGGGGACAGTTCAAATAGATTGCGTGCATGGCTGAGATAGCATATGCAAGATTCTGTATACCGATAATCCGCTCAGCTGCTGTACAGCTGTGATTCCACACTCAGATACAGTGGGTTAAATACTCAGTGGTGCACTGGGAATAACAACACTAAAGCAGTGATGGTATTTAGAATAGTTTGGCCATTCGGTTCACCATTATATAGTTACGGGTTGATTACAATGAGATGCCTTAAACTAATAAACGATATGCGGTTAATTTCAGTGTTTTTGATAAAGCCGCACCAGGGATGTGAATCTAAAAACTAAAGGGAAACCACACAGGAACAGTAGTACTGCTTTGATGCTGTGTGCCGCCAGTTTGCAAAACCAAGCGGAGAACTTGCGTACACAAGGGATTGAGCTAGCGTGAAAATGTGAGTGGATTTATGCCAAGTTTAGTTTTTATACATCACGATGTGAGCATGGAAACGGGTGTACACAACATTTTTGTGCGTACGCACCGTTTATACATGAGGCCCCAGGACTGACCTTCCAGTAGAATGCAGCTTCTGCTAGAAGACATATGTGGTAATCCACCTGCTAGACATTACCAATTTAAAAGAAAAATTGTAAAAGAAGTGTAAAAATGAATTACACACGAAGAGAAATAAAGAGAAGCACTTACCTGTTTAAATCGTTGAATGTGGGTTGTGCTTTTGCAAAAATTTTAACTTTGACTTAAGCTGGTTTGCACGATGCAATGCAGTAGGCACACATCTACCTCAGGCTTGGTGGATGCTGTGCATGCCCCGTCAATCAAGGGAAGCCTCCCCAAAGCCACCTGCCGTGGATAAAGTAAAAATTGTGTAACATTTAGTTTGTAACCATTTATACATGAAGCCCTTGGACTTGTTTGCTCTGGATTGTATTTTAGCCATCTAATTTTTTTTGTCCCTTATTGAGTGTTTTCTTGTATTTTTCCAATTTGTGAAAAAAAATCTTTCATTAACAATAATTCTCTGCTGCCCTTCTGTCTACAGGCCAAGGGTTAGTAAGAATCCCCTATCTTGTGGGGCATTTTTGATATTTTGGGATATTTCTATATATTTTGAGCTGTCAAGCCAATTTTCCTCACTTTGGACCTAGCCACATTGGAACCTGCTGGTAGGTCTTGGAGACCTCATACCATTTTAATCATGTTTGTGACTCCAGCTTACAATATGTATAAAGTATACATGTAAAATAAAGAGGCATAAACACACACGTAAAAAAAAAACAAAGACAGATGGAAGACAACATAATTATATATCACAATTGCACAGATACTGTACCTAAGAAAAAGTAAACATTTAAGTGAAAAATCAAGAGACACTTATGTTTATACTGTATAATGAGAAGAGGTAATATGCAATTCATTAAGTAAGAATCAGAGATACATTTCAAAGAAACAGACTCAAGAAAAAAATAAAATTGAATGTCATATGTGCAAATGAGTATTTTAATGAGAAAACAAATGTAGTATTGGCATTCAAAATACAAACACAAAACTTAATTCAATAGACATGGTAAAGACTGGCTAATAACAGAATATAAGAAAACAACCACTATATATACCACAAATAAGGTAAAAGAATAACAAAGAGGTATATAATCTACAGCAGTGCATTCCAAATGGGAAAGCACAATACCAAATTGTTAGGTACACGGGAAGTATCAAGAAAGTGAAAAAACCTGTATGTGCATTCACTCTAGAAAGTCAAGATAGAAGTCTCATACAGGGCAACCTCTGCAATATAAACAATGCAGTGAGTAAAGTAAAAATAATTAAATAGGAAATAAAGATGAGCAGTAGTGCATGCATTGTAAACTAAATACATAGAAAATATTTGCTAATTACCAAAAATAAAAGACCCCTCTTGATTAAATATGTTAACAGTTGTAGAATAAATTAAAGGAGTTGTATATCTTAAGTGTGATTTAACAATCACTGAAACTGTCTATTTCAAATCAGAAGATTAATACTAGAGTAAAAAAAAAAAAAAATGTTTAACAGAATGTGTCCTGACGTTACTGATGTTACCGTGTAAAGGGCTCTGTAAATATATAACAAAGGAGAAATATACTGTAGCAAGAAAATAAGACTTTTAGTACTGCAATCAATAGATCAATATGTGATTTTAACTGGGACATTTGAAGTAATAATGATGTCTCCTTTTAATAAATTATTGCAAACATAAAGCATAAACAGGTGTGATGTCCAGATTTTAAAGCAGTGCTGTAATGAGAGAAAATTGGTGTACGAATAACTAGTTACTTTCTTAATGTTGGGACCTGGGTTGTCGGTATGTAAGGAGAAGAACCTGATCCACAAACATGATGTTTGAAAGCTCTATGAAATTATTTTAATGTAATTTGCTATATTGATTTTTCAATGTTTAAAACAAACCCTATTTAAAAAATGGAATACTGGCAAATTATTAACCAAAGGTCTGAAGTAGAAACTGGATGCATTGAGGAGAATATTATGGTCAATGGGATTTCTGTAGATATTTATGAAGGAGACAGTTGTGTAATTTAAATGTAGTGTGAAAGTAAAGTTAAAGTGATAGTTACTTAGAAAACTGTAAAACTGACTGTAAAAATGTATATTAATCAACTAGAGTAAATAAATGTGTTAATTTTCCGTTTGTATCAGTCACAACGTTTTTGACATTTACAAATGCATGAACTTTAAACTATATAATTCCTCATCTATACCTATTTAACTAGTTTCAATTTATTCATAGCATTGCTTATATTACAGTTATTGCCCTGATAAAGAGATTTTTTTTCTTAAAAAGCATAAGCCATTATTTTTCTGAAGTGAAACGATCTCTCAGGGTTTTCATTTCTTTAACACTCCCTTTAATCTGAACAATTTGGACCATATTCCTCACCATTAGCATGTTCTCTTTAATGGTATCACCACTACACTACTCATTTTGATTCTTTCACTTTTTTATCCATTGTCAATATCTGCATTAATGCTTGTAATGGTCATTTTCTTATGTTACATACTCACTATTTTTTCATTTTTTGTCCTCATTTGGTTTATTTTCTTGGTTCTGTATTTTGAATGGCATCACTACAATTTGTTATAATTTTAAAATCTGATTTTTGATTATCATAATTGCAATCTTTTTGTTTGTCATTCCATTTGTTTATTTTTCTGTTCCATTGTATGTTGAGTTCTTTTACTTCAATGTTTGTTTTGCAGTTTTTTTCCTAACAAAGTCCCTAATTGTTACTTTTACGGATTTGTGTGTAATTGCCTTTGAATTGCAAGTACTCGTGTGGGTCTCTCATATAACTGCAAAAACTTTATAGACCATATATCAACAAAGCAACAACAACTTATGAATAATGCCGGCTTCACTTCAAAAACAATCAGAATTATTGTTTAAAAAGTGACCATAAGAGAATAATTTGATAATAGTATGTGTTTTTCAGTTTAACGGTAAATATAGGAATTTATTTAATGATTGATGCTTTTCTTACATTCTCATTAAGTCCATCTTAGTTGTCAAGGTTTCCCAAAATCATATTTATTACTTGAAATACCTCAGTATTTAATTATGAAATCCCATAAAAGCATACAGAAAAAATATGCAAAGCTGTTTGATATACATTTCTGTCTATTACAGAAAAAAATATTTGATCTTTTGAAGAGAGACAGAGAGTCAGAGGGACACTTTCACGTCCCGCGACACCGTCAAGTCATGTCATACTGACATCCTTTGGAAGCAATTCACGCCGTACTTACAAACATTTTCAAACAAGAGTACAGTCATCTAACCACTCAGTTACATTATTAATGTGTATCTAAAAGTCAAAGCTAATCATCTCTTCTTTATTAAATCTATTCAAGCAAAACTTAGAACGGTACATATGCGAGGTCTCATTGCTCACGTTCAAAATTCAAATATCAATAGTTCAGACAGATTCAAAATCGGTAAAGCAATAATATTACCATCATCATATCAAAGTAGTCCAAGAGCACTGCAACAGTTATATCATGATGCAATGGCAATATCCCGAACTATCGGTCGGCCAGATTTATTTATTACAATGATGTGCAATCCACAATGGTCAGAAATCCGCAGATTCTTGAGAACAATGCCACCAGCTTTATAGACTTCAGATATTCCTACTTTCGTAAGTGGATTGTTTTATCAGAAAGTTTTATTTTTATTGCATGAACTTGAAACGGTGTTTGGTCAAATCAGAGCATTCATTTACAGTACACGATCAAATTTCAAAAACGGGGTTTGCCTCACATGCATTTATTGGTTACTTTGCAAAATAAATTATTAACTGCTGATGATGTAGATCGCTTAGTCTGTGCTGAAATTCCAAACAGAGAAACCTATCCTGAATTATGGTACAAAGTCATTAAACACTTGTGTCACGGACCTTATTTAAAAGATTCAGTATATTGGGACTAAAAGAAAAAAAAAGTGTTTAAAGAAATTTTCAAAAGCTTTCATACAATCAACAGATATGACTACGGCTGGCTTTCCTGGTTATCACAGAAGAGATAATCGTCACGAACAACACACTTATCACGGAAAGAAAGATGGTAAAATTGTGATGCTCGATAATTCAGTGATTGTACCATATAATCTGTATTTGCTCAGACGATTCAATTGTCATATTAATGTTGAGTACTGTAAATCGGTTAAGTACATCTACAAGTACATTCATAAAGGGCACAATAGAGTACACATAACTTTATCAAAAGAACAGTCTCAGGATGAAGTTCAAGCATATTTAGATACTTGGTAAGTCAGTGCAATGGAAAGCAGGTGGCATTTAATGGAATTGCCAATGCACAGTCAAAGTCATTCTGTTGAATTATTACCGATTCATTAACTGGTCAGAATATGATTCAATTTAAAAAGGGTGAGGAAGCAGAAGCTTTAGAAATACAAAATTATTGGCTTATTTTGAACTTAATAAAACAGACGTAAATGCAAAAGCATATACGTATGCGCAAATTCCTGAACATTACACATGGCAGAAACAAAAAAGAGTGTGGCATCCAAGAAAAATTAATTGCAAAAGTTTTGATCGGTTAAATATTGTATCACCAAAAGATATCGAACGGTTTCATTTAAACTTGTTACATGAATCGAAAGGAGCAACGTCACATAAAGATGTTCTAACTTGGAACTAAGTATGGTACTTTTCAAGAAGCAGCACGAGCAGCTGGGTTATATAAATCGGACGACTATATGTTTGAAATGATGTCTGATGCAGCTTCTGTAATGATGCCTGACAAATTAAGACACTTCTTTGTGTACTTAATTATGGCAGGTGAAGTTGATGCTTCACAATTAAGGGAGGTGTTCAAAGGAACATTATCCGAAAAGTCGAATGAACAAGCGGCTCTTTCAATCATCAAAGCAATAATAGAAGCAGAAGATTTAACATTGTAGCAATTTGGACTTCCAGAAGAAATAGACGAATCAGAGGTAAAGAAAGAGATAATAGCAGATGAAAATTTAACAGTGAAAGACCATAAAAAATTATATCAGAAAAGATAATTCCAAATATTGTTTTACTGAAGTTTTAAAGTAAAAGTGAACATAATGCTTATGTAACAATTCTCATGAAAAAAACAATCTCTTTAAATTGTATTTCCGGAAAAACAAACCCAGGGGTTGATGAGCGAAGAGCCCTAATATTCTACAATTAAAAAACAGTTCTTTTTACTTAAATGCATGTAAGAGCTGAAAACTTATTGTGGCATTTTTAAATTGCTTAGTTTAATGTTATCTAAAGTAATACTATCCAGTACTATCAGTGACTTGACTGCTTCAGTGGTGGCTCTGAGTCTAGGGATCTGCACTGGCAATTGGAAGGTTGCCGGTTCGAATCCCATAAATGCCAAAAGAGACTCTGCTCTGTTGGGCCCTTGAGCAAGGCCCTTAACCTGCAACTGCTGAGTGCTTTGAGTAGTGAGAAAAGTGCTATATATATGCAAAATATTATTAAAATGAAAATATTATTACTTCATTCGCTGCATGTAATTCCTCATAAGACACTTCAAATATTATATTATTGCAGTAACTGTTTCTTTTACATGATAAGAATTTTGAAAGCGTTTAGCAGAATATGACTTTGAATGTTATGTGTTTTATGTAGTGAGAAGACAGAGGCTTGCCTTTCAAACAGTAATATTTAATTCTGTAGAACACTTTTTCTTTCGTAAAGTATAAAATCATTTTAAATGAAAACTTATTTGTCAGCTTTAATGTTAGTCCTTTTTTCTCAAAATGGGAAATCTTTTACAGAAAGCTAGTAAAGGCATCATATAAATAAAATGTATTATTATTATTATTAGTAGGAGTTTTATCATGGGAAATTACTGTATATTGTATCATGATATTTATCACTGTCTTCCTGGTTTTTTGGCATAAGAAATGTTTCTAGCTAGGGATGTTTTGGGTTAGTGATGTAAAGAATAATGAATTTTCTAGAATATTCATTGTCCAAATTTTTCTTCAAAGAAACCATTGTTTGTTTTAGATTGGTCAGTTAATTTCTAAATTGACAAATTTACTTCCAGCGAATTAGTTGATTTGTGAAGGGATCTTCACTTAGAAAAACAAGTTTTGATTAATTTTCTACCAGGAAACTGGACTTCTTTAAGCGTTATAAAAATGTTCTTGAAATCTAATCTGTAACTAGAAGAAAATACAATACAATTTCCTTCCCAACAGGGTCTAGCTACAGTAGTTTCCTTGTCACCCATTTATGTCACTATTGTCTTGAAGACAGTAAGACTGGAAATGATGGGCCAACAATTCATGAGGCACCAGGTGATACATTTCAGGTCTTTTGTGGTGTTTCCACATTCATAATATACAATGAAGCTATCTATAATACTCTCAAGTAACAATACAGAGTCAAGAACTGAAAAAGTTGTAAAAATACCAGGAGATTTATTAAAAGAAGGAAATAGTTGAGGGGTCAGGGAACAGACAAAAGGTCAAAATAATGGAAAGTCAAAAGTGAACCAATTGTTGAAACCCAAGGCTAAATGAAAAAGCCAAATCAAAAAAAGAAGTCAAAAGATTAGGAACCTAGCTAGATATACTTTCCCTAACTAAATCACACTCCAGACAACTTTTAAGAGATTATCAAAATCCTGAATTAATTAAATACTACACTGTTGTCTTGATACTTGATACAAAGATTCTGAATATAGTTACTTATGGACCTTGATCCTTGATTCTTTGTATAATAAGCACATTGATAAATAGTATATGCATCTGTAAACCACTGATAAAATATTGCAACCACCTTAAAACTTGAGGTTTCAGCTTTCACTATGACTTGAAGTGATATGCCAAGGATATGGCAGGACTGCCTTATAAACCCGTTTTATGATTTTTATAGGGTGTAATCATCCCTTGTTTTGGTTTTAATTAACATAATGCATAGACACTTCCTTTAGGTAATAAAGTGTTTGATAATAAGTTGATTGTGCAATCATATGGTAGATAAGGTGGTAGTTGTTGAGACAATTGTTTATTAAATATGCTAGCAGAATACTGATATTGAATGAAAATAAATTCAGTAGTGTTTCAATAAAGTATGGGTTTAGAAAGATTTTGAGTATAGTTACTTATGTCCCTCGATTCTCAGCCTACAATTTCTTTGCTTAACCATTCTAATTATGGATTATGTTTACATATTCCAAAATTACCCTTTGGTTGAATATTCAATAAAAAAAATGTTGTATATATATATCTTATGTGTATCTTGTATATATACAAACATATTATGGAAAACAGGGGGCACCTTCAAGCCCCAGACCCTAAAAACAACTGAAACACACACATTAATGGGTTCAAATTAAGGATATTTATTCTTCACAATACCTTTTTACACCTCTACAATCACAATCAACAATGAATTATCTCCCTTCTCTCTTCTTCTTCTTTTACTCTTCTACCTCCTCTTCCTCCTGCAAGTGTTGCCCTCTGCCTACCAACTCCGACATATTAATGTGAGGCAGTAGACACCGTTTATCTTGGACCCAGGAGTACTTCCAGTGCCAGAGCATAAGCCGATTGAAGTACTTCCAGGTGAGTCAAAAGTTCCCTAAAGCAGAGAGTGTAACTCCCTGTTGCTCCTCCTAGCAGCACCCACAGACCTCAGCAAGGTTGCTCACTGCACTGCAACTTCCATGATTCCTTGTGGATAGCAGAATAGGTCCTGAAGCCCAGGGACTGGAAGCAGACACCATAGAATTCACTTTGATTGGAACTCCATAACTCACAATTGGTAGTTCAAATACATAGCTGTCTTAGCACATATAAGCCGCAAAGAAAAATTTTGTTTTCTTTCTTCACTTTTCAGCATTAAACAATCCTCCAGTTGTTCCTTTTTTCAAGTAACCAGATTAGGTAGTAAATTGGAACAATTAACATCTATCATTTGTTTTTGATATTGTATATTTTATTGAATATATATTGTATATGAACATACAAATTACTTCACGTAGTTGTTGTAACAAAAATTAAGATTAAAGAATTTAATCAATTTTTGGGTTGCCTGTGAAAAGTTTTAGGCTTTAAAATGTAAATAAAACTTTGAGAAATCATTTGTATTGATTAGAAAGTGTCACTCAACACGATATTAAATGAATAAGTGAATATTCATTGTTTCATAATGTGTTTTTTAACATTCTATGAACATTTTTAATAAACTGTGTTCAGCTTAGTCCATGTTATATAGCAATGGCTTAGAATACAGTGGAACCTCGGTTCACGAACATCTCGGTACACGTACAAAACGTTCGCCAAACTTTTGCCTCGGTTCACGACCACACACTCGGTATACGAACAAGCCAGTTTCCCTTTCGGTTTGTACATGTTCAGTCTCTCCCTGTGCATTTCCTGAGCAGCAAGCAAGAGAGAGAGTGCGTGACACACACACACACACACACACAGGCAGCGCGAGAGAGAGAGAGCACACACACAGGCAGCACGAGAGAGAGACAGACGCACACACACAGGCAGCGCAACAGAGAGAGACGTGCACACACACAGGCAGCGCAAGAGAGAGAGACGCACACACACAGGCAGCGCGAGAGAGAGACAGATGCACACACAGGCAGTGAGAGAGACAGAGCTGGATGCATAAGGTAGGAAAGCAGTTAAAGAATGCACTGGGCTTGATTTTGTTTTCACTTCTGTTTACAGCGATTGGGTCGTAGCATGCATTGTTGCAATTTTACTTTTCTTGGTTGTTTATTAAATTACAGATTTTTTCAAATGTTCATTTTTTTCCCTGTGCTTAAAACTCGTTAAAAAAAAAGTGTTTTTAGCCAGCGGTTGTTAGCGCTATAGCGCGAACTATTGCATGTGTTAGTTTTCTCTGTTGTTCAAGGTTTTCTCACTGTTATTCAATGTTTTTACATTTAATTTACTATTATGCTGTGCATTCTATGGTTTAATTAACTATATTTGTGCTTAAAAACTTAAAAAAATATATATATTTGCATACAGTTCGTATGGTCTGGAATGGATTAATTGTATTTACATACAATCCCATGGGGGAAATTGCTTCGGTTCACGACCAAATCGTTTTACGACCAGAGTTTTGGAACGAATTATGGTCGTGAACCAAGGTTCCACTGTATATTAAAAACAAACATAAAATAACAAGATTAGACTTTACAATGTAATGGCCATAATTTTTAAGAAAAGCTTTGAATTTGTATATTTGAAATCACCCACTATTAATTGAAAGTTATAAACCAAGTAATGTGATTATAACAGAACATTGCAAGTTTAAACCTTATTTCTTACTTGTACTAGGACAGTACTAGAATTATAATTTGTGCAATGCTGCAGTATGATTTGGTCCAGCAAACATAAAATATGGCTCATTGTGTGTGTTTGAATTGAATTAAGTGGGTTAATGCTGTGTGAATGTTATAACTTTTGAAAAAATACTATAGTGGTCCAACACATTAGTTATACTGCTAACTTTTCTTAAAAAGCAGATGCTAATAAGGATAATTCACAAATGTGAAATGGGCCTAATCTTAAGGCTGCTGGTCAGGAACCTGAGCTAATTATAAAATAAGTTATTGTTTATTAATATGCTACATTTGATTTTCTTGTCTCACTTTATGCTTAGATAGCTGTACAAATTTTCCAGTTTTAAATAAAAAGTAAACAATTTCTAAAGCCAAACTGGCAGGGATGGGGATGGTGATGGGGATGGTAGTGGGGGGATGAGGGAGGGTTTCACTCAGGTTAACCATCTTCTTTCTGATCAGAAATCTGGAGGCTGTGCTGACCTTAGGGCTATGAAGGGTCACTACACAGTTCCAGACCTCTGGACCCTAACACTTGGCAATGTGGTAATGTGCAAGTTTGGTAATCTGTTCAAGCCCTGAAGCACCTGTAGTCCTGCACTTGTCCTGCCTAACATTGCTTTGCCCTTCAATAAAACCCCTTGGGTAAAATCTGCTTGACAACCCTCTGGCTGAACTACTAAGACCAGAAATACTTAAGAGTCTGGGCTAAATTAATATTAAGATTTTCCATTAATGTATGCATGCATGTAAGCACACAACAAAATTCAGCAAAAGAAGATTCTATATAAATAAAATTTTGTAAGCAAACTTCAAGTTTTAATTCAACAATCTTCCAGACTTTTTAATTAAACTCTAAACAAACTTGTTAAATTGTTTTCAGTGATAGCCTTAAAAGTTCGTACTTTCTAAAAATGTTTTTTGGTAACTCAGCAATCATTTTCAGCACCTCCTTTCTTCTTACCTTTAATTTAATAACATATTTAAATGCAGTAATACTGTGTATATACAAAGAGTGCACTTTGCTGGATGATTACTTTTTTAATTACATTTTCTTGTGTCTTATCTTATTTTTGATAATAATTAGCAAAAAGGTCTCAAGTGTACTATTTAATTACTTTAAAAAGCATACCTATTTATTGTACTGTATTAAAATTTATGAATTAAAAACTGAATAACATAAAAGAGCAGGGAAGGCTTAACACAATAATCTGAGATAGAGAGGTAATTTAATACACGATTGCCTGAAAAAGAACATTACCCTAGAATAGTTTTACCTACTTTTTAAAGGACAACTGTCAGAAATTTCTCAATGATATTGCTCTGCAAGTGCATGCTTAATTTATAACATTTTCAGCTGAAATCCTAAAAGCTAATATACTTTTGTATTTTATAAATATTGAGTATTGTTAATCCATTTCTGTCCCAAATCAAAAATGATATTATATGCCAGTTGAATTTTTGTTGTGAAATATGTCTTGCCATCAGCATTACCTCTAGTTTACTGATAATAAAATTGTCAGATTTATAAATTATCATTTCAGCTTTAGGTATATATAGACTTGTTGAGTTATCATTTAAGTTCAAGCTGTCTTGTTTGTAGAGTATAACTTTAATTTATACTTGCATGTCTCCAAATAAAGTAGTGAAACTAGAGCATCTACGCACTCAGCAAATTATTAGAAACACTATGCTGGGCATGGTCTCCTTTTGCTCTCAAAACATTCTCAGTTCTTCATGGGCATGGATTCCTCAAGATACTGGAAAGATTCCTTTGAGATTCTGGTTCATGTTGATATGATTGCATCACACAGTTTATGCAGATTGGTCAGCTGCACATTTATATTGTGAATCTCCTGCTTTACCACATACCAAAGGTGTTCTATTAGATTTAGACCCAGACTGGAAAGGTAACTGAAGAACACTGAACTCATTGTCATGTTCATGAAACCAGTTTTGCATGACTTGCTTTGTGACGTGGTACATTATTATGTTGGAAGTAGCCATTAGAAGATGGGTAAATTGTGGCCATGAAGGGATGCACATGGTCAGCAACAATATTCAAATAGGCTATGGTACTCAAGTGATGATATATTGGTTTTTATGAGCCCAAAGTGTCCCAAGAAAACATTTTCAACACCATTACACCACCTCCTCCAGCCTGGACTGTTGACACAATCCAGGATGTGTTGATGGACTCATGCTTTTGGCACCATATTCACACCATACCATCTGTGTTCCTTAGCAGAAATCAAGAGTCATTAGACCAGGCAATACTTTTCCAGTCTTCAACTGTCCAGTTTTGGTGTACCCACTGCAGCCTCAGTTTTCTGTTTTTGGCTGACAGGAGTGGAACCTGATGTGGTTTTGTGTTGTTGTAGCCCATCAGCCTGAGGGTTCAAAGTATACCTTTTATGGAGTTTGGCAATCTTTAATCTGCCTGTAGTGTTACTGCCATATCACTGAATGTTTTTAAAAATTGTCAGCAACTCACTTAGAGGCTGGATCAGTTAAGCCAAATTTTGAAAAGGGTTGCCACCTCCAAGTTCTCATTGCACTGTTGACTGCCAGTTGGTTGGACAGGCAGGGTTAGAGCATTGCTAACTACCTCGTTCAGGTAGTAACACAAGGTTGATCTCGTCACTCTAACCAACTTACTTTGTATGTAGCAGTCATCAATACCTAGACGATCAAGGCTCTGTCAAACTGGTGTACTGTTTTGACAATGTTGCACATGAGCAATGGGGCCTGTAGATGATAAAGTCAAGAGACACTAAAGGACCACAATAAACACTATCCAAATTAAACTGTGTCTCACCTGTTTCCCCCCCTTGAAACTTACTCACCCTGTCTCTCTGTCCCACCATTTTTGGCTTCTTTCCTTTCTTTCAGTCTGGTCTATTCCTGGAATAGCACGAAATTTTATAACAGAAAGGGACTTTTATCCATTCATGAGAGGTTCCACCTTTCTTCATAACTAGTTACATTCATCCCACATAGGATATTCTCTGGACAATCTCTCAGGGGCACTCTGCGCCAGGGGAAAACTCACTCTGCAAAATGACCTTCTAAAACTTTTGTCTGAAAACAGAAAGGTGATGAAGTGTTCTCTCTTAGTGGACCAGAAAGCTGAGATCCAGGCTGCCAAGCCAAAGCTGTGTGAGAAGCAGGTATTACTTCAAGAAGGAAATTTCAATTTCTGAACTCTTCTGCCAAAAAACAAATGATGCTTTTCTCTATGAAGTTACAAACAACACAGCAAAGAGCCTGATAGCAGAAAGTGACTTGAGAAAGCAGCATCACAGAACACCACAAATAAAGTATCATGCAGCAAAGAGAAAATGTGCACTGCAACATACTGTAAGTAGAATCTTCCACTTCAACCTGGAGCAGTAACAAAGCAACAACTCAGCACAATATTGGACATCACCTCTAAAGACTTGATATTGTAAAACTTTTAGGTTTCTAATAATAATAATAATATTTTTTTTACATTTATATAGGAATGTTCTCACTCTTCAAAGAGCTTCTAGAGCTTGTCACTGTTACTACTGTTAAATAATGGTACTTCCAGTCAGAGTTTTAATTAAATCATATTAAGTATATACTTATATAAAAATACATTTGACATTTTCATATACACAAAAAGTATAGTAATCTTCAAAGAATGGCCTCCCCTTTTAACTTTTGAAAGCAACATGGTTGGAGATGTTCTTCTTTCTTTAATTTTCAGCATCAGCTAATTAAAGCATAACACAAGCTTAAGCAGTGGTTAATAAAAAAAAAACAAAAGAAAGTCTAATTGCTCAGACAAAACAAAATATTCATTGTCTTTGTCCTAATCAGCTGGACTGTAATGGTTTGTATAACTAAAGCATACATTTTGCATCTGAGTTCATCAATACACCAGCTGTGAGTTGCCTTCTACTTATTATTACCTTTTATTGTTCCTTATATTTATACTCTAGATTTTCCTAGTTCTGATTGTCTAAAATACAAACACAACAAAAAAGAAATGCTGATATTTTATAGCTAAGGTTTTTCAATCACATGTTAAATGCATATTTGAGAATAAAATGGAGTAAGCTTGAAAACAAGCTTAACAGAATGCTTTAACATATGGTGATCACACGTTGCTGAATGAATGTATCAAATAGGAAAGATGTGTGAACCACATCTTCAGTATTTGAATATACAGCTGCTTTTTTAAGAATTTCTGCTGTATTGTATTTGATCAATAATAATTTATTTTTTGTTCTGTTAAATTCTTGAATAAAAGTGCACTTGTTTTATCATACTTGTACCTTTTGTGAAAGTGTTTATTTCATATTTGTATTTCAGGCTTAACACATTATACATTTCATGTCTACATTTTGTCAGTTATTACTAAAACTTGAAGACATTTCTGTGCTAAGAATGTTTTTATATAGATTGTTGATGACACTGAACACACATGAAATGTATGTATTCCATGTGATGATGTACTTTTTTACCCTATAAAGCTCCAGCACTTCACTCGAAGATAAACACTGAGCACTGAGAAACTTCTTAGTGAATTGAACTGCAGCAGTGGGCGGGGGATGGGATACCAGGCGGCTTGCTGCTTATCAACACATTTACAGGACAAAAGATACTGACGGAGAGGTTAGAAAGATTTAAGGTGGGCCGGATTTACGTGTTTTCTCGTAGGCTCTGGTAATTCTAGTGTTAAAAGCTTACTACACAACTCAGCATCGTTTACCATCTGGTTTTGTTTTTGTCTGGTAAAAACAAGCATAATCAAAACCAGATACTGAATATGAACAATTTTATACAATTGTGTAATTTTTTAAAATATTTTCTATGTCATTTGTGCTGAACAAATGTGTGCTGATTGTTGCCACTTTTTATCTTTTTTCTTTTATTGCCCAGAATGGGCCAATTTGTAATGAAATGTCTACAGCACACATCATATCTCGCTCCAAGACAATCTGCTTATAATGAATGCCTTCAATATTACATTAAGAAATCTCCCATACTGGGCTTTGTTATTTTCTACCAGCCATACTGATCTCTGATTCCATCACAGGCACATACAATTTATAGACAGAATTTTGCCACCTGCAAGCCTGAAAATCGATTCTACTGAGTTCTGACAGGTGTGATCATGAAAATCACTGGGACTTAGGAAGAACAGGGCTTTTAGGAAAGAATCGGTGTGCAGTCCCCACCTACCTTTATTGAGGGAAACAAAGAAAAACACGCATTTAGTGTGAAGGTTAGGGACAATGAGACTTGAAGAGCCCATGCATAAGAACAGTAAACCCTTAATGAGCAGAGCAAAAGTAGGTAATAGGTATATGGACATCCATAAAATGACAGAGATGGCATCTGAGATTAGGAACAATATATACATTATCTAAACCTGTTTATCCAGAGCAGGATTGCAGGAAATATGAAGCCTATCCCAGCAGGTTTGGATGCAAGGCAGGAAAAATCCCTGGTATGCAATATATATGATATGGCTGATGTTGAGAACAAAAAGAATATGATATTTCAACTATTTATTTTGAAAAATATAATTTTGCTACTGGGTTATTTTCACAATATCAGGTATTTTGAACTGTGTAAATTTATGCTGACGCTGTTAATTAGGATCAGATCAGGAGGTGGGGAGGGAGAGCATAAACGTGACTGAGAGAATAAAACTAAAAAAAAGCTAACTTTTAGAGGTACCATAAATTTATACCTGATCTGACAATGTTAATTTTCAAAAGATATTGCATTAGTGCGATGGTGTTTTCTGATTGGTACTATTCAGGTCATAAAATGATTTCTTCAAAATTTTTTCCCTGATGCTGCATTGACATCATGGACCACAAGGCATGAGCTTATTCAGTGCGAGCAGGAACATGCAGGTTGTCGGTTGCTGTGTGCTACAACATGCTTGACCTGGCGGCAATGAACACACATTTACTGTACAAGGCGTGCACGAGGTTCACTGAGAAAAGAAGAGTGTTCTTTGCTCACCTTGCAGAGGAACTTCGTTGTCATTTCTTACAAGAAAAGGCAATGGAAAAAGAAAAAGAGGATGCAACATCAACAAGCTTCTGTTCCAAGACCGCTGCTTCCCCCTGGAAAGCAAACTTAGTCAGTGTCAGGTGTCTCTTCAATGTAATAGGAACCACAGCATAGAGAAGTGTGTACATTGCAATAGGTACACATGTCGTAAATGTAGGAAGGACGGTCCTTGGGTGTGTGGGAACTGTTAACATTTGAATTTGATGATTGCATATAGCGCGGAACTGACCTCTCTGTACTGTTCTTTCCTCTGCATGTCCTGGTGTACAAAAGAAACACCACCATGCACCAAAATGTGGAGACTGGGCAATATGTACAACCGCAAGAAGGTATGCGACTGAATATGAATAATGTTGGATCAGTGCCACAATTTTTTCCGAAATGTACTATACATATCATAAAAATAGTTATTCCACATATCATATATACCTATGTCTTTGTTTTTTGTCAGTGCAGCTTTGACATCATGGACCTTAAGGTGCATACTAATTCAGCGTGAGCAGGAACACTCAATAAAACTGAATAAAAAAAAATTCAAGTGACAGTGAGATACGAAGAAGGCAGATTCACCAGCGTTTGTGTGTCAGCTTTTATCCCTCCAGATCAAAGAATGTCCAGCTGCATTGTCTGAAAACACCACTCACATCTACTGTATAGTTATTCCCAGTTTCAAATAAAACTAACAGCGTCAGTTCTCTGGGGGATGGGGAGGGGGTTTGTATCGTGATCGTGACTGAGAGAATAAGAGTGAAAAAAAAAAAAACTTTCACAAGTACTATAAATTTACACCAGCTGTTACAGATACAAATCAAATGAATGTTTTTATTGTATAATATTAACAATAAGAGCAGCTCACTACTCAAAACGGTAAATTTGCGAGGCACCCAGGATCGAACCTATGGACTTTTGATTACAAGCAGTTCTTACCGCTGCACCACGGAAGCTGTTGTATTACTCTTGCACCGTTTGTGAAAGTGTTTATTTGATATTTGTACTTTAGCTTTCACACATTATACAGTTTATGTCTACATTTTGTCATTTATTACTAAAACATGAAAAACGTTTGTTTTAATGATGTGTTTACATAGATTGTTGTAGACACGGAACAATAATTTCCTGTCGTAACCCTATTCCTAATCTGTATAAAACATGTGTATGCTGAATACGTCCCCCTTAGAGGCTAAAAGGAAGTAAAAGATTCCTGGCTAGCTGTATTTGGGAAATAACAAATCAGTGCAAATCATTAATACCTAAAGATAAATCACATAAATCAATAATAGCTAATAAAATCAATAATAGCAAACATAGAAAATCAAGTCAAATAACAACATGTATCAAAGTTATTTTTCTTCAGAGTATACTGGCATTACATTTTTCCCCTATAAATCTCGGATTTGTGTCCCATAACCACATAACTTCCATGTAGAATGATAAAAAACATTGTCAACAACTATTTGATTTCCTTCTTAACATTAGCTATCTTGGTTCACAGAAGTGTACCTAGTCCTATATTTTTCATCAGTGTTATTGTTGGTGGTGATACAGACAGCCCAAGTGTTTATTTTAAAATCTTCCAAAGTCCTTTTATGGTACCAATGATGTGTACAACAATACCCAGAGATATAATCCATATACAAACAACCATGCTCACATCCTCGTGCTCTAATTCACAAAGTTGTCCCAATTTACATCCTGCTGTGGCCTTAAATTAGATCACCTTTGCTGCATAAAAACAGCTATCTTGCTAAAAGTAGGTGTCAATCCCCCCTTCAGAAGATGTCAGCACTACTCTCATTAATGCAAGCCATTGGCCCATGTCATGGTCACATTAAAATTGCAAAGGTTGTACCCAAGCTTCTTATTGATGTTAAAGTCTTCTGCCACCAGCTGTGATTCTTGGGTTTGGATCTGGTCTTTCCAATTTCACAAACTGCACGGTCACCTCTACATGCATAAGACACTCAATCTCTGTTGTGCCAAATTATTACTTTGTTTTGTTATCTTCTATATTACTTAGGCCCAAGAAGCCATAATATTATTAATTATTTGTCCTGTATTGCCACCAACTATTTCTGTCTATATGGCCCTAATTACCCAAGTTCCTGAAATCAATGTTATAACTATCCTTCAAACTTTTACCTTATACCATGTTCTACAAACTTTAAAGGTTTGTACTATACCTTGTATTTTAGCACGTTTAAACCTTAAAACCCAGTATCATACCATTTATGTCCCAATGTTGTATCTAATCCTAATGCAAAGTTCCTAATACATCAATATTCATATTTGTTCCATCATTCTGTCTCAATTACTATTACACAATAAAATTTACATTCATCAAGAAAAACAATAGTCAAACAAATGGTGCATTTTGCTTGTATCAAGAGACTTCTAGTTTAAACTATCTTCACCTTATAGCAACTGATTTTGACATTTTGTCCTGAGTGTCTCTATTCCCAATACACTTGAATGTCCCTCAAGTTTACTACCATTCTTCATATTTAACAAATTTCTCTTTATGTTAAACTCTTATTATTCATTCAGTTATTAAAATCAATAACCAAAAAAACCTAAATTGGACTGACTTTTAACTGGTAATGATGCAAGTGCTAATAATCAAGTGATAAATTTTGATTAATAGTCCAAATTACATACAAACATTGTATCTATCTAAAAATATTTACTCTAAGTGCTGACAATGTTATGCTACTTACATTTTCTAAACTTTTTCAGTTATACTACCCCAATTGCTATACAGGTTAAACAATTTAAATCATAATTGTGCAGCATTTCCATTAATAAAATAGTTACAAATATTCAATAAATACATATTGCTTATGAAAAGGAGTTAATTTGCTTTCCTGTGCTTTCAGATAATTAGCCTTTCTCCCTATACCATCCATAACTCCATGGTTCAAATCTTCCTTAAAAGACGTTGCTGCAGAAAAATAGAGATTAGGTTGTGTTTCCAATCCTAGGGCAAGAAGAATTCAAGTACTTAGTCAACAAATATCATAAAATTGCAAACGAGTGGACAAATTGTAAGGCATATCAAGCACCATTAAAGTGGGCTCTGGCAAAGAACATAGAACCCTGCACAGTAAAAGTGTGAATCAGGTCTTGGGGTCCAATACCCCAAAGCAAAGGATATCAATATCCTGGAACTCTTCGTCTAATGAAGTAGGCTCTGGTCTGGATGCCATGCAGGTTGCCCTCTACGATTCTGGACCCACGATGATCTTTTGATGTCAGTGGTCACCAGCATAGTTGAGTTGTTAGCAGCAGAAATCTGTGATCCCCTGGACTAGAATTTTGAATAAGTTGTACAGTAGTCAATTGGTCGATGGCCTGGCCCATGGCTTGATCCCCACTCTGGTATGGCTTATTTCTCCTTGGGAATTGAATGATTCATTTGTCTGCAGACTTTTAGCACAGCTTACTCTCTAGATTCAAATTCAAGTGTTATCATAAAAAATGTCTAGGAAAAACAGCTTTTATCTGCAGGTGCAAAGACTTAAAAGTTTTGTTGCATATTAGTTAGCATTGCAATACTTCATCTGTAATTTTTGAAAGTTACTTATGGATTCCAAAATATCTCAGGGTGTTAGGCCTGTTTGTTGGGGGTACCCCTTATCAGAAATAACGCTGGCTGTAAAGCAGATGGTCATTTTATCCAGTCTCTGTCTCTTAGGCAATTTGTTTTTTATGGTCAAAAATC
This sequence comes from Erpetoichthys calabaricus, assembly GCF_900747795.2. Classification (NCBI taxonomy): domain Eukaryota; kingdom Metazoa; phylum Chordata; class Cladistia; order Polypteriformes; family Polypteridae; genus Erpetoichthys; species Erpetoichthys calabaricus. Next base: position 149,718,701 of record NC_041398.2, on the reverse strand, counting down.
AGTTCTGCAGCTGGTAAGCACAATGCAGATGTTTCCACTCTTTGTAGCCATTATGTTCAAAAAGTACATCCCTCAATAAAAAAAATTTCTCTATAGTTGTATCTAGTTTTTCTTTTGTTGTGGACTTCACTCAATTAAAGTATATTCATCATAACAAGTAAATCATCACAATATAAAATAAATTCAATCATAATATATATACCAAAGGAAAAGCATTCAGTTGTCTCAAAATATTCAAACTCTTGGCACATGACCTTATATATATAACTTATATAAATTTATACAAATAACTTTGCAAACTAAATATCAATCTTCCCCCCCTTAGAGGGAATGTGAAGCAGGAGGGTATCGGTCAGTAAGAACCCTGAAACCAGTCCCATTAATATTACAAGTTCATAACAGCCGAATGTTATAGTTCTCCTATAGAGAACATAAATATGTCCAGGAGTGGCAAATCAAACAAAAGAAAAGAGAAAGTAGAGTGGTGTGGAGGTTATTAGTTAAAGAGTTGTGTTCTGTGGAGGTTCCTGCAGAAAATTTTTAAGTATTTACTTTCCTTTCTTATCCCAGTCTTGAACTGGAGTCTAGACAGGCATTCTCAATCCCCTTTTCATAATGAATGCAATGTAATACCAGTGTCCTCCAGAGAACATCTATCAGTCAGCATAGCTAGAAAAAGACAAAGAAGAAATCCACAGTCTGGACTGGTAAATTCCTAATTATTTCTGGAAATGAGATAAAAATAAACTAAAACAGTTAGGCTCCACATTCCCTTTCCCAATTGGTCTAATTACAGAATACTGTTCAATTATGTGCAGTCTTGGGATTTACATTATTTAGAAAAGAAATTTGTATTTCATTTCATCTAAGGCTAACAGGTTATTTTCAGAAGTTACAATTATCTTAAAATACATCTATTATTACCTCTCAACATTTAATCATAAAGCTAAACAGTTTCTATATTCATATCCCTGCTATTTTTTTAACCTAATATTTTCCTAATTAAATTGACACATACATTTCTACCTATGGCTTCAGAATTTAACAAGTGTCTGGAATGTTTAATTAAAGCATCAAACTATAGAAAATAAATCTAAACCCTATTATTAGCTAGGTAGTCAAACATTAACATTTTACTCACATTTAAGATATTCAAATTATTTGTGAACAAGGAATGATGGGAAAAGAAATCAACATCTCACACTATGAAATGCCTTATAATAAAATAATCTAAAATCTTATTTTATTTAAAAGTGCTCTCATGATAGTTAGTGCATCACATCATTGCATACAGTACCTAGAAGAAAATATTCTGATATATAAAATTTAGCTATGCTTAATAGTATTGATTTCTTTTACCCATAACGTCCTGTTAAGGCTAGTTGTTTATGCACACTTTTTTTCATTGATATCATCCTGAAATGCTTCTTGGAGCTTCTTCAGAGTGTTGATCTGTAGAAAAAGCACAGTCTACTCTGTTAGTTAACCCCCCTTTTGTACAGCATACTGTATATAAGTATAGAGCATTACCAAGACTGGAAGCCAGTGCTTGTCACCAGCTTTCTTGCTATCCTAGAGAATATATATCTTTTTTTTCCTTTTCTTTAATTTAAAAATTGCTAAAAGAACTTTCTTCCATTTGAGTATGGCCAGTACTCCATGGAAAAAGGCACAAGCATTTATACTAAATCTGGAAACATTTCATTGGACTGTGATGATGTGGGTTCTGCTCCATGCTTCCATCTTCTGTTCAGGAGCCCTTGAACCCTACACCGTCGGTAATGTTACCGATGAGCTAGACAGTGAGGCAATAACAATGGAGCAAGGGGATGGTATATAAAAGTGCTTTTATTAAAATAAATCAAAACAAAAGTATTCAAATAAATAAGTGCAGTGTCCAAATTTCAATAAATAAACCATAATACAAAACATTGAGGTAAAACAATAGAAAGACAATCCTTTAAAACTGAAGTTAAAACGTTGCTGGAAGCAGTCTTTTAAAAACCAATGACAAGCCCGGTGCTTCTTTTAAACTAGCGTCTCACCTGCTTCGCCCATGCGGGACCTGCAACAGGCGAGACGCTCTCACTGCAACTGTCCGTCTTTCCTTCCTAAACAATTCTGGAGGCCTCCCAATCCTGGCTTCGGTCGCGCCCAGGCCTGAGACACGGAGTCCTTGATGACCAGGACGCTCACACCAAGGACTTCACTACCAAGCCTCCCGACTCCCGCTGCCATCCTGGCCTTACACTTCATTGGTCACTCCCACTACATGCTCACTCAGCGGGAGCGACCATTATTACAACTCCCGAGTGTCAGCCTAACACCCAGGCTTCCCATACAGCTGCCTGCGAGTATTCACTCGCTCGCGTCCTACTTTCTCCAGCAACCTCCGTCTTTCTATTCTTTCCTTTGTTCTTTTTCCATTTTTCCATCCTCCTAGCCGGCTCGCGCTTCTATTTATGTTGAGAGGACATAGCAGCTGCGGCACATTAGCAGCCCCAGGAACAATCACAGATGTGGGAAGTCTCTCACCTGTGCACTTAGGTGAGAAACGCCCAAACTGCAGATCGTCCTGAGACCCACTTTAGCCACAGCTACCACGCCCCCTTGCTAAGCCACGAGCGCGGTGATTATTTATTTTAAAAACTGGCCTTTGCTGATAGAGCTGTGGACCCACAACACCACATGGACCTAATCACGTTCATTTTTTAAGTTTAAATTTAAAACATATATTTATGTACACTATTTTCACACAATGTCTTCAACCAAACATATTCCCAAATTCACTTAAATTTCTTCAAATATACTTCACTCAAAGAGATCTCTTTCACATTGCGCAACATACTCAAACTTATTTAAACTGTCTTTAAGACATTATACTTAACTCAAGTTTTATTATTATTTGTAGCATTTATTATTAGTATTTACACACTCTTTTCCTCTCATTGCTTACATTTATTTTACTCCATGCAGAGAATATGCAAGTTTGAACCTTCATTTCAAGTTAGTTGGCAACAGTGCCAACCACTACGCCACCAAATCAACCTTACTTCAATCACCTAACAGCTGATGGAAAGCATTTAAAACAATGTCCATAACAAATATCCACCTTCACATACACACACCAGCAGCATTTTATCCTAGAAAGAAACTGTCTCCTTTATATTTTATAATTATCAAAAGAACATTTTTCCTTGAGACTTGATCAGGGTCTGAAGGAAAGATGTTTTATACATATAAAAATTTTTATAAGCAAAGTGGAGACTATTTCACATTTTCAAAACTAACATTTTAACCCAAATTACCTCAGAGTTCTGGAACTTTATCAGTTATTTCTAAATTTGTGTGCACAATATATTTTACTTTAAACATTCAGTTTAATACAAGTACATTTCAGACAAAGACGTTCCATTCACACATTTCTTAGGCACAGAACAACATTTTCAGACACACAAAACAATTCTTTCAACATGTCATCTCATACACACATTTCTTTAAATTCATTGTGAATCAAGACATCTTATTTACTTACTCTGCCTGGCACAAAACAAAACAAAAAAAATACGTACTCATTTATTTTCACAGAACATATAAACTCTACATAGACCTTCCATATTCCTTGTTCTTACTAGTTAACATTTTCCACATACTGCGCAGCGTAAATTGATTACTCTTCAATTATTATAGAATTATCTTATTCTACCTTTAGCCCTGTCTTCCTGTGGGATTCTTCTGCCCACTGGTTGCAACCTTATTACCTCAGGGAGGACTTTAACCTTCCTTGAGGCGGAGGCCGCTATCTCCCTGTGCCTGGGACTTGAACCGAGGACTTCTCTATTCATATCCGAACTACACTAAAAGCTAACCCTATTCCTTCACCTCAAATTGCGTTTATCCTTCTGTTATATTTGCATATATCCATAACTAGATATGAGGCCTTTTTTTATCTCAAGACATTATATATATGCCCTCCAGTTAAACTGCTTGAACCAGCTCCAAGAGTCACTCGATCCTAACCCTACTTTAATGTCCAATTCCTTTTCTTAATAGGACTTATGCTCTCTCTAGTGAGCAAAAGACTCTAAACCTACACTAAAAACTATTCTAACTCTAAGAAAAAAACACTCCTAACTGCAGCACCTTTACCCCAAAAGAATGCACATGCCTTCTTCTGCCGTTTCAGGTCCGATGATCACATCCTTCAGAGGAGAGTCCCATACAGATGAGAAAAAGTCGGTCCTAATTTCGGACGCACCATAATTACTTTGTCGGCTTTGCATCTTTTGGGATTCTGCTGGGAGTTCCCTCCGGGATATGGATTGCTTTCATGTTGGACGGCAAAAACTGTGGTTGAAATTTAACAACTTATTTAAGAAAGAAACATCCTCTAGCAGGACAATTCAGTAATCAGGCAGGAGAAAAGCTGTTCATTGTATCTTTTAATTACTCCTCAGCAAAATGCCTTAGAGGGAGCATTCTTCAAAAGCAGTCTCTTACAGAATGGTTAGAATAGAGGTTCATTTTATAAACTGTTGAATTTACATACAGTGTCAATCAAAACATACATTTTACTCTGGTTGGTTCATTGGTTTACACCCAAATGATTTATATAAAATAAAAGTCTATTATATCTGTAGTACTAGGGTGTTGTACCGTGTTAGCCATTATGAATGTAGAGAAAAGCCAAGCAATATTGTAATCTTTTTAGTTAGCCATTAAAAGGTGTCATTTTGCTTGGCTTTTCTCTAAGTCTATTATATTATATTCTGGTTCTTCTTATACCTTTTGAGATAAGCTACCACCTTTGAAATTTCTGTGCATATAACAACTGTCCATTCTCGTTGTTTATAAGACATCTGCTGAAATCAGGAAGTACAGTCTTTAAACATGCTTGATTAGAGTTACCAGCAATGATATGTGCCCCATTAGGATAAGCCTGGTGCTGTTTATTTATTTTAGTATAAAGGATGTTAAGAGCCATACTAATGTTTGAGTCCTGGTGGAATGTAAACACACAATTACCCCAGTTACCTCTCTTGGTAAAGAGAATGGTCTTGCAAATGATTGACAGAAGTTCTAAGTCAGGGGAACAATGACTGCCTATAAATCTGCTGTTAACACCCCAGTAACTGTGCACATACATGCATAAACCAGCACCTCTGTTATTACCCAAGTTTTTGTTCCTGTCCTGCTGCTGGATTGTGTGGTCCAGTAGTTGTATTGCAGCATTAGGGATGAAGCTAAGTCTCTGTTATGATCATCTCACAACAATTCCGGACAGATCCATTTGCAGCAATCTGTAGCTCCAACTTGCCCATTTTATAAGTAATCAATCTCGTGTTGGTGAGAAAGATGCTAAGTAATAGAGGTTTGTGGGGTTGTTTTCTTAGCGTAGTCCACAGACTTGATCGGCATCCCCACTTATGTCTCCTCTCCCTCCGACGTCTCTGTTGCTTACTGGGACTGATGATAATCTAGGGCATCCCTGGTGTTCTCATTATATCTTCTGATATATCCACTGAAAGCAGTTTATAGTGTTTAATTTATACTGTAACTCAATATCAATTAAATCCTGACAGCTATATACATGGTTTGCATGGCACAAATCAACAATCAAATATGAAATTAAAAAAACAAACCAGACTGGAGAGGAAAAAGTTGCTGCATCCAACGGCACTGCCATCTTTATTTTTATATTTATCATTAAAATGTATATTTATTATAATCATGTATTGTTCATATTTATTTTTATTATCATATTATTTATTTATTATTTAATGTATTATTATTAACTAGCAAAATACCCGCGCTTCGCAGCGGAGAAGTAGTGTGTTAAAGAGGTTATGTAAACATATATATACATATACATATATACATATCTACATATACATATATCTACATATACATATATATACATATATATATATACATATACACATCCACATATATATATATATATATATATATTTATATACACACACACATATCAACATATATATACACATACATATACACACATACATACACACACACATACACATATATACATATACACATACATACATAGTGCATTGTAACACGGGCTGTGATTGTTACATGGGAGGGAGACAACAAATCACAGCTTCCCGCTTTCTAATCGGGCCTGTGATTGGTGCTTTCACGGATGCCCAGATCCCACAGTATCTCCCCTTAGGAGAGGTGTTAGGCAAGTGTAATTGAATAGCGGTGCTGCAAGTTTAGCTTTACACCTTTTTTTAAGGCTTATTGACTGAAAGGGGCTTTCATGAAAAAGGTTAGGGCTTTGCTACAGGATACACCCTCCACAAGTTAAGGAAGTAAAAATAAAGGTGTATATTTCTGTTTTATTTAAACCTTTTAAGTTTGTATGTGGGTGGTATGGTGGTGCAGTGAAAGGTGCCAGTTAGGAGACCCGGGTTCGCTTCCCTGCGTGGAGTTTGAATGTTCTCCCCATGTCTGTCTGGGTTTCCTCCGGGTACTCTGGTTTCCTCCCACAGTCCAAAGACATGCAGGTTAGGTGCATTGGCGATTCTAAATTGTCCGTGGTGTGTGGGTGTGTGTGGGTGTGTGCGCCCTGCGGTGGGCTGGCACCTTGCCCGGGGTTTGTTCCTGCCTTGTGCCCTGTGTTGGCAGGGATTGGCTCCTGTATTTAGGATACAGCGGGTTGGATAATGGATGGATGGACATTTGTATGCATAGCCCCATTTGCCCGTTTTCGTTATTTTTCTTTCTTCAGTAATATTTCAGCAAACCCGGAGCTTGTCAGTTCAAATCCTGGTACTGACACCACTGTGTGACCCTGAGGAAGTCACTTCACCTGCCTGTACTGCAAAAAACAAAAGTAATGTAACAAATTGTACCTCAGATGTTGCAAGTTGCTGGAATAAAGGCATAAGTCAAATAGATAAATATGTATTATACACATAGGAAGTATTAATTTATTTTCAGTCAAGTCATCTGCAGCAAACCTTTATAAATGAGGGTTTCTCCTTTTTAGATAGTGCAAACTGTTACTTCCTTAACTTGTGGAGGGTGTATCCTGTAGCAAAGCCCTAAGTTTTTTTGTGAAAGCCCGTTTCAGTCAATAAGTCTTAAAAACAGGTGTAAAGATATTGACAATAAGCTACGCAAACCCACCAAGACATGGAATCATTTAAATCAAGGCGCGAGTCGAAAAACACCATCCCATACTATTAGTTAACGATTAACACATTTCTATATGTATTGTAAGCATACAATACAACTGATAATGTGTTGCGCTTATTTATCTGGTGTACCAACATTTTTGCGCGTTTAACGGCTGAAATCCAACGTGGTTTGTGCCCTTCAGAATGAAAACAGTTTGCATTTACCTTTTTAATAAAAGGCGAGCTTTTAAGCCTGAGAAATCACCCCGTAAATGCACACGTTTAATTGCACATGTGTTAATTTCTATGCTTACACAGTATTAAAAGACACTCAACAATTAATGTCATTTACCTTCGTTCCCGCATTTGATAAAAGGCGAGCTTTTAAACCTGAGAAATCACCCCGTAAATGCACACGTTTAATTGCACATGTGTTAATATGTATGCTTACACAGTATTAAAAGACACTCAACAATTAACGTCATTTACCTTCGTTCCCACGTTTGATAAAAGGCGAGCTTTTAAGCCTGAGAAATCACCCCGTAAATGCACACGTTTAATTGCACATGTGTTAATATGTATGCTTACACAGTATTAAAAGACACTCAACAATTAACGTCATTTACCTTCGTTCCCGCGTTTGAGTCGTGCTGTAAATCTCTTCCTTGTTTTCAGTTCACGTGATTACGTAGGAGGCGTGATGACGAGATACGCGACTCTGCCTCCTCCATTAGAGTATATGGACAAAAAAGAGGTTCCAGTTATGACCATTATGCGTAGAATTTCGAAATGAAACCTGCCTAACTTTTGTAAGTAAGCTGTAAGGAATGAGCCTGCCAAATTTCAGCCTTCCACCTACACGGGAAGTTGGAGAATTAGTGATGAGTGAGTCAGTCAGTCACTCAGTCAGTCAGTGAAGGCTTTGCCTTTTATTAGTATAGATGATAATAATAATAATAATATTTATTTGGTGTCCAAAAATCCAAAGTATCAACATATCCTTTTCAAATTCTTGTTTATACACTACCCCATGTGAACATTATGCTGCATGTTTCATCCCTGACCCAAATTGTCATTTTTGCACCCTGAATATACCAAATACTTACATACTGTATATATTATCTGAGTTTTTATTCTCTAGTGTTGAAGTATTGGTAGAAAATATTTGTTTTTGTGGTATCCCTTCTCTGTTATTATTTCTTACTTTCCCCACAACTTTCTCCTCTTGGGTTTTTCTTCATTACATATTCCCACTTCCCAGCAGAGGCCTTGCATTAGGAACAATTTTTGTGCCACGTTTCTATTCTCTGGCAGGAAAACCATGGATTCCCTTTCTGTTTCTCTTTGATGATCATTGTTTTTTAGTCTTTTCTTTAAAGAGTTCTCTGTAGTGAAGGTCAACAGTGCAAGTGGTTCATACATTGACAGGTGGACACAAATTGTAGCGGGGCTACATAGTAATAGTGTTTTCAATGTTTGTGCTGAGTGCGTGTTGTTTCCATCGTCCCGTTTGCTGTGTATAATGTGTGTGTCAGTGAATGTTGTCCCTGTAAATACAGAGGGGACGGATGAGGGAGAGAGACCGCAGCCCCAAGATGGAAAGCACCTGTTCACAATCAATTACATCCGGCTGTTTACTATTTAAAATGATCAGGAGGGAAAAGAGAGGAAGGAAGGAGAAAGACAGAGTTTTCAATTTACGACAACGAACCACCATTACCTGCTACTTTTCACATCGCGCTTTTGTATCCAGTTCGTTTTTCATTCCGCCGGATTTACTTCAGTTCAGTCATTGCCAGAGACCCCAGGGTTGGACGTCATTATCCACCACATGCTGAGGAAACACGGTGAGATTGTTCCACTTTTCCGGGAGATTCAAACACGTTCATTCTTTGTTGACTAGTCATCCGTATTCAGGACAGTAGAATACCTGGACTCAAGTTCACGATCATTGTCATTTCCGTATTCATTCATTCATTGTTATTTATGTTGTGTGTGTTATATGTTACAAGGGCAAGGGAGGGTTTGTTATTGTATATATGGTGTGTTCACGTTGCTGCTTTGGTGGAGGGATATATATATATATTTTTTTTTTCTATGTGGGGAATGTGCAGTAGTGTTTTGTTGTTGTGTTCCATTTAATATATTTATTCACTTATTTGACATACCTGCTTTTGTATGCTTGTGTTTAAACCGTCGATTGAGGGGAAAATATTATTTGTTAGAGGTACGGCTTGGTATGTGTAGATTCATCTCAGGAATTTATTCAGGCCACAGGTCTTGGTAGTGTAGCTGCCGGCTGGGTAAGGGGTCGACCATTACAAAATGATCCAGCTTGTTAGGGCATGGAATTTAGAAACTGGTAAGGCTGTTTGTGGGTTTGGGTGAGGTTTGGGTTGGGATGGAGATGAGTGTGGGTTGACAGTTTGCCTAATTAATATATTGATTTGTTCTAAAAAATAAAAAATCAGGAGTGAACTCCCCTCGACTTTCTCATATACTGAGATAGAGGAAAAGGTCATCAGAACCACTTCCAGTTGCACAATATTTCTAAAATATTACGTTTCTCATTATAACTAATTGATAATATGAATACACAATCATTTATCTCTATTTATAATCAAAGCTTATATTAAAATGATATTTTCACACTCGAAAATGGTGGTGGAATTTTTTCTTGATTACATATGTATATTACATATCTAGATTACATGCAAAGTAAAAAGAGTTATAGTCACCTAAAAACATAAAAAGAGTGTTAGTATTATATAATATTTGTTGCAATAAATTGCTATAAACTGCATTTAGCGACATTTAATTAGCAGCTTATTGTTCCCATTTCATCTTTATATTTACATGGCATGTTCAATGTTTATACATTATTAAACTGATGATGTATAAATTAAAACTAAATTAATAATACTTATAGCAAGAATATGCGTTATATTGAATACAGTTTTTAATATCACGTACACATTTATATTTCCATGATACAAAAAATTTGGATGGTTGTTTAAATAAAATACTACTTCCGGTTGAGTAATTTTTTTCAAATTTCAATACTGTTTGATTTTTACTGTATCATTATAAATATCTATGCAAAATTTGAATCATCTATCTGTAATTATAACAACAGTTTACTTGAAAATTCACTAAAGTATTCAGTTAAAGTACCACTTCCAGTCGCTGGAAGTAGCCCAAAAGTTGATAAGATTCCTTATTTTTTATATAAAGCAGGTGTACAAAAACACATTGACCTAGGTCAAAGCATTTTCGCGTTATTGTGTTTACACACAGACACGCAGACAGACATAATTTCAAAAATGGTATTTTTGTACTCAGTAAGGTCTAAAACGTCTCTATACTATGTTTACAAGTAAGTAAAAAAGAATGTTTCATCTTCAAAAATGTTTAAATATATATAAATGTGCATTTAAAATCTTAGGGCTGTACAAAATATATTTATTTGTGAATTCACACCCCAGCAGATTATACTGTAACTGGGAAACCATCCATTTAACGGCTAAGGATCCCAATCCAGGTGGTTCGTTGTGTGGTGGGTGCAGCAACACGCTACAATCAGAGCATGCACATGCTCAATCTCCACCTACCTCATCTCCCAGTCCAACAGTTTCCAGCTGAGGTACATGATGAGGTGCACTGCTCCATCAACGACTTGGCTCAACATGGCACTGAGGTTAGTGTCCAAGGTGTTGGCCTGGAGGAGAAAAGGAATAGGAGAATCAGAGGTTATTAACACAGGAGCAGATGTTAGGGCCTCTTTCAAGTCACAGAATGCAGCTTCTGCTGTGGGATTCCACAATACAGTGGAATCTTGGGTCATGACCGTAATTCGTTCCAAAACTCTGGTCGCAACCCAATTTGGTCATGACCCGAAGTAATTTTCCCCATAGGAGTGTATGTAAATACAATTAATCCATTCTGGACTGTACGAACTGTATGTAAATATTTTTTTAAAGATTGTTAAGCACAAAAATAGTTCATTATACCATAGAATGCACAGTGTAATAGTAAACTAAATGTAAAAACATTGAATAACACTGAGAAAACCTTGAACAGAGAAAATTAACATTGCAAGAGTTCACGCTATAGCCTTACGAACCGCTCGCTGTAAACACTTTTTTTTAATGAGTTTTAAGCACAGTGAAAAAAATTAACATTTGAAAAATCCGTAATTTATACAAAAACTAACCATAAACAACCAAGAAAACTAACCTTGCATGAGTCGAGTTCTGGCATGAAGGAAGTGAGGAGGAACTGGGTGGAGAGGAGATTACAGTTTTGAGGTAAAGTTTGTGATGATGCGGGTTCGCTGCATGCTCTCATCTCGCTTCTGGGATCCTTTAAACCCGTCACCGTTGGTAATGTTACCGATGAGCACCACAGTGAGGCACTACAATGGAGCAAAGGGATGGTGCAAAAAGAGGCAAGTGCTTTTATTAAAATCAACAAAACAACAATCAAAAACAAAGTCCAAATTAAATAAAGTGCAGTGCTTTCAGAATCCTTCAATAAATAAATAATCCCATAAAAACAGAAGTGAAGTGGAGGTTAAAATGCAATAGAAAAAAGTCTTAATTAAATACAACGAGGTTAAAACAATGCTGGAAGCAGTCTCTTTAAAAATAAGCCCAGTGCATTCTTTAACTGGTGACCCCCGCTGTCTTCTCGGCCTTACGCGGCCAGCCGTCCTTCTTCTGGTCACTCCAGCTCCTTGATCGCTCAGCTGGAGCTTCCTTCTGCCCCACCGAGTGTGGGCCAAACACCCTTGCTTGGGCTCACTGTCCAGCTGCCTGCCTGTGAGCACGCGCTTGCTCATACCGGTTCTTTCCACACTGCTTCCTGCTTACGTTCTCACTCCGCAACCTTTTTCTTTTCTTTTTCCTCCCTTTAGCTGTCTCACGCTACTATTTATGAAGAGGACATGGCAGCTGCAGCGGCGATTATTTATTTAAAACTGGCCTCTTGATGTGAGCTGTGGACCCGCTATACCACAAAATCCCTCTGCGCGATGCGGTCTAGATTTAATTATGCAGCTCCAGATCATCTGGATGACTTTGATTTATGCAGGGACGATTCCAGTTCGTCGCGAAGATGATTCTTCATGTCATCAGTTCGCACACTTCTCGATGGTCGGGAATTTTTCGGGTGATTTTCTATGTAATAAACTTAAGTTATAGTGTAATGAAAATTGCATAATTAGATCTAGACCACTCTATACTGTACAGGGAGAGACTGAACATGTGTGTAAATCACCGGTGTGTACGAATCGGAAGGGAAACAAAATAGAGCACAAAAAGTTCACAGCAAATGCACAGGGAAAGACTGAACACGTGCGGAAATCATCGGCGCGTATGAACTGGAAGGGAAACTGGCTTGTTCGTCACCCAAGTGTGTGGTCGTGAACAGATGCAAAAGTTTGGCGAACTTTTTGGCCGCAACCCGATTTGTACATGTTCAGAGACGTTCGTGACCCGAGGTTCCACTGTACTGAATTGGGCAGCTACTTCTTTGTCAGATTGGACAGAGAAACAGCCCGCTCAGAGAAGCAGTGAATAAACCAGCAGTAGTACTCGGCCAGTCCTAGAAAGCCAATCGCATATGTCTGTGATTTTTGACTGCTAGGGTTTCACCACCCATCACGTAGCCCAAATATTTAACCTCAGCCAACTCAAAATGACACTTCTGGGGGTTGATCTGGGGACTGGCGTTGTGGATGGCCCATAGGACATTTCGAACGTGCATTAGGTGTTCTTCCCAGGTGCTAGAATAGATGACGATGTCATCAATGTAGGCATCACTATAGGTAGTGTGGGGCCGGAGCAGTCTGTCCGTCAGATGCTGGAAAAGTCGCTGGGGCCCTGTGCAGCACCAAAGGTAGAACTCAATATTGCCAGTGGCCACTAGAGGTGCTAAACTTAGTTTTCTACTTTGCTGTGTCAGTCAAAAGAATCTGCCAATAACCTTTTGTCATACTGAGGGTGGACAGGTACTGAGCATTACCAAGTCACTCCAGGAGATCATCCACCCTCAGCATGAGACAGGTGTTGAAACAGGAAACCTGTTTGAGCTGGTGAAAGTCGTTGCAGAAGCACCAACTTCCATCCCAGTTGGGGACTGATATGATCAGACTGAACCAAGGACTATGACTGGACTTTATTCTCCTGACTCAGCAGGAAAACAGGATAGCTGAATTTGTGAGTAAACCGGGAAAAGATGGCAAAAGGCAAAACAAAAGAAAATAAAAAGACCATAGTGGCCGTAACCTAGACGAAAGGCAAAATCAAAGTCAAATAACAAGCAATAAGTCGTAACCAGACAATACAAGAAAAGAAAGCACACAATATCAAAATGAAAGTAAGGAATTCTATCTGCAGATCAGATAAAATGCCTAGCAAAAGGCTAGAGACATAGGCTATGAAGCATCAGTTTACAGCCAAAATCCTGACATCTATCTGGCTCAAGTCCAACATCCGACGTATTTCCAACTCCACTTCTGCTCACTTAGTTTCTGAGAGTTGGTAGGGTCGCTTGTGATTGATTACTCTTGGTTCTGTGATAATATTGTGGACTATCAGCATTTTGCAGCTGGGCTGAGAACCTGCCACTCCCATAATCGAGGCAATCACTGCCCCTAACTCTTGTTTCTTCTGAGGGTCAAATCCATCTCTGTAATTTATTTGTTTGGCATCTGTGAACATGGGCACAGTGAGAGGTGCCGCTGAATTCATAGAGTCATGGTCTACCCATGGCCTTAAAAGGTTAACATGGTACACTCACTCCATTGGATACTTGTTAGGTTGGTAAACTAAGTAATCCACCAGCTCCTTTCATTCCTGGACTTTGAATGGCCCCTGCCAGTTCATGAGGAGCTTAGAGTGACTTGTGAGGATAAGCACAATGACTCGGTACCCTGAGTGGAACTTACAGAGACAGGAATTCCAGTTGTACAGCCAGGCTTGCGAACTGTGCCCCTCCAGATGTTCCTGCACAGCCAGTCACAATCACTCAAGGCATTCCCTAAAGTCAGCAGCATACTTGACCATGTTGTAAAAAGGGGGATGGTTTTACTTCTTCCATCCCTCGCACATGAGGTCAAGCAGTCCCCATGGCTGCCTACCGTATAAGTAGCTCAAAGGGGGAGAAGCCAATCGAGGCCTGGGGTACTTCCCAAAAAGAAAATAAGACTAATGAAAGGAGCTGGTCCCAGTCCTTCCCATCTCTCCGCACCACCTTCCTCAGCTTTTGCTTGAGCATTTGGTTAAAGTGCTCAACCAGTCTGTCTGTCTGAACATGGTAAATGGGTGTACTGAAGTGGCGGATGTGGAGTAGCCTGGTGACCTCCCTGAAGGTCCTTGAAGAAAACATCATCCTCTGATCTTTGAGGATTTCTTTGGGTATGCACCCCAATTAAATAAGCGTGAGCCAGGTCGTATATCTCCCGGTGGAACTGACAGGAACAAGTTGGCTCTTTATCCCATCCTGGGTTGTCCATCACCTGATACAACAGATCATTTTCAGTGACAAAGTGTGTTAGCTGGGATTGGCTCCAGCAGACTCCCGTGACCCTGTGTTAGGATATAGCAGGTTGGATAATGGATGGATGAAGTGTGTTGTGAGAGGTGTGGAATCATCGGTGGGGTGCCCATTAATGGCTGCGACCACATTTCTGGTATGTTTTCAATGAATCATCATTCCACTGTTTGTGCTTAAAGGAGCCAGGCAGTTGGTGGAAATGAAGCCATAGAGAAGAGAAGGTATCAAGGAGGCCTTCAGCTGAATCCCTGGTGTCTTGTGGCGAGGTGGAAAGGGAACAGAGCGTAAGGAGGCTTTGGCACCACTACCAAATGCATTCAACTTAGTTGTCCTCAGACCACTATCCAAAAGATTTTGGTGGAGTAGTCCGTGGCCTCGCCATGAATACATGTGAGACTGGTCCACTTTCGGTCATGTTGTTCTGACTGGACATAGCAGCTAGCAGCAATAATAGATAGATAGATAGATAGATAGATAGATAGATAGATAGATAGATAGATAGATAGATAGATAGATAGATAGATAGATAGATAGATAGATAGATAGATAGATAGATAGATAGATAGATAGATAGATAGATAGATAGATAGATAGATAGATAGATAGATAGATAGATAACTTTATTGAGTCCCAGGGAAATTCAAGTACCAGTAGCCAATAATTAATTATACTAAGGTAAATACAAACATTTAAGTATATTTAAGAACAGAGAATTGTGCAAATAATACTATTACCAAAGTGACAGGTGGAACATAATATCAAAGTCAAAGTGTCAGATAATAAAGTGACATAATGTCAAATGGTAATAATGAACAAAAAAAAAGGGTTATACAGTAATGACTAAGTAGTGAGATATCAGATGTATGTATTGTATATCTAATACATGTGGTATAGCTTATGAGCAAAGAAGGAATATCAGGTTCAGAGCTCAAACACCCCCTGGCCCTGTTAAAAAGAGTTGAAGAGTCTAATGGCTCTGGGGGCAAAAGATCTCTTGTATCTGTCTATACTGCAGTCCTGTGATAGCAGCCTATTGCTAACAAACTCCTCTGCTTATTTATGATGGTCTATAAAGGGTGATGTTCCTTATCCATAATAGACAGTTGCTGCCAGTATTATATCATGGATCAGGTGTCTGTTTAGTCTGGCCATGCCTGAAAAAGGAGGAACATGAGGGTTAGTCATCTCCTCATAATACTGTAGTACCTTCCTGTATTGGTCCAAGCGCATTCCAAGGGGTCATCTCCCTTCAGGCAAGTCGCTAGGGTATGTCCCTGCTTGCCACATTGGTAGCACCAGACTGGGAAGGGGGACCACTCCCTCTTTCGTGGAGGCTTCTCTGCATCTCTTGAGGGGTTCTTGCTCCAGCTGCTCCAGTTGGAGCAGGTGCAGTGTCTGGCTGGCTGAGCGGTGGCACATGATGATATCCACAGGAACCTCATTATCCACTCAGGGTTGTCTTCGAACTTCAATTGGACTAGATATTCGGGGATGGGGTGTACCTAAGCTGTGGTCATTTCTAATATGCATTCTGGGGTATTCTCACCTGACCGGAGCCACCGTGTTATCCTCCCACAGAGATCAATGTCTTAAGCACTTGCGGGCTGCTCAGGATCAAATCTCCATTCCTAGTAACACTGGATCTAGTAGGTGGGAATCAAACCAATACTGGGCTAAGATTTCACTCTTTAAGGTGATATAATTAGCTGCCAGCTCTTCATCAAGGTCATAGTAGGTGCATTATGTCTCGCCCATTAGGAAAGGAACCAACAGGTGACTCCAGTCACGTTGTGGCCAGTGCTGCTGTGTGGCTGTAGGTTTGAAAATCAAGATGTAAGCCTCAATGTCTTCCTAAGACCTTATAGGGACAAGCAGCTGGGCAGGATATTGCCCTCTTGCCAGGTGGCCTCTGTCAAATGTCTCTGCAACGCGCCTCTGCGTCCATCATTTCCACATTCCATGCTTGCAGCTGTGCAAGTTGGTCCACTAGTTGCTGCGCCACTTCAGCTAGCCCTACTGGTTCAGCTATCATTGGGGGGCCTGATAATCTTGCTGACTATACCACGTGTGGTCGGGTGTTGGAATAAAAGTCTCAAAAGTAAAGGATTTTTGGGAAGCCAACCTTGCTACCCCTTTCATTCACCGGCAGATGAAATGAAAAGAATGAAAAAAATGCACAGCTTTGTGCTAATCCCCAAACTGGGGTTTCTCATCAACTAAGATGCCCAAGTTTCAAATGAAATGGTGTTCCTTAATATGGCTTGTTCTGGCCTCAAAAGGACATCTTTTATAGGACACCTTGCTTTTATGGCCGTCAGACCGCCCTTATTGGGTAGCTTCTTGGCGCTGTGAGGAAAGAAGACAAAGTTAAAACATTACAACAATCTAGACGAGAACAAGCCATTCAGCCCAACAATGATTGCCAGTCCTATCCATATAATTCTTCTAAAAAAAATATCAAATCTAATTTTGAAAGTTCCTAAAGTCTTATTGTCTACCATACTACTTGGTAGCTTATTCCAAGTGTTTATGGTTCTCTGGGCAAAGAAAAACTTCCTAATGTTTGTGCAAAATTTACCCTTAACAAGTTTCCAGCTGTGTCCCTGTGTTCTTGAAGAACTTGTTTTAAAATAACAGTCTCGATCAACTGTACTAATTCCCTTTAGAATTTTAAACACTTCAATCATGTCACCTCTTAATCGTCTTTTGCTTAAACTGAAAAGACTCAGCTCTTTTAATCTTTCTTTATAATTCATCCCCTTTTGGCCTGGAATCAGCCTACTCGCTCTTCTCTGGACATTTTCTAGTGCTGCTATGTCCTTTTTGTAGCCTAGAGACCAAAACTGCACACAGTAACTCCAGATGAGGCCTCACCAGTGCATTATAAACCTTGAGCTTAACCTCCTTGGGCTTATACTCCACACATTGTGTTATATATACTGTATAACCTAACATTCTGTTTGCCTTCTTAATGGCTTCTGAACACTGTCAGGAAGTTGATAGTGTATCCTATTCATAGGGTGTACTCATGATTTTCAGACCTCCCATTGTGTATTCAAACCTAATATTTTTACTTCCTTTGTGTAATACTTTACATTACTGACATTAAATTTTATCTGCCACAAATCTGCTGAAGCCTGTATGCTGTCCAAGTCCTTCTGCAATGATTTAACAGATTCCAATTTATCTGCCTTATTCCTATCTAAATCCATCCATCCATCCATTTTCCAACCCGCTGAATCCGAACACAGGGTCACGGGGGTCTGCTGGAGCCAATCCCAGTCAACACAGGACACAAGGCAGGAACCAATCCCGGGCGGGGTGCCAACCCACCGCAGGACACACACAAACACACCAAGCACACACTAGGGCCAATTTAGAATTGTCAATCCACCTAACCTGTATGTCTTTGGACTGTGGGAGGAAACCGGAGCGCCCGGACGAAACCCACGCAGACACGGGGAGAACATGCAAACTCCACACAGGGAGGACCCGGGAAGCAAACCCAGGTCTCCTAACTGCAAGGCAGCAGCGCTACCACTGTGCCACCCTCCTATCTAAATCATTTATATATATTAAAAATAGCAGTGGCCCTAGCATTGACCCCTGTGGACCACCACCCTTAACATCAGACAATTCTGATAAGGTTCCTCACACCATCAGCCTCTGTTTCCTGTGTCTGAGACAATTCTGCACCCATCTATAAACGTCACCCTGAATTCCAATTTCTTTTAGTTTGAAGCCCAAGCTCTCACATAGCACCTTATCAAATGCTTTCTGAAAGTCAAGCTAAATATGCTCCACGTTGGTCTTATCCTTTTGTTGCTTTCTCATACAATTCCAGTATGTTAGTAAAACACAACCTCTCTCTTCTGAACCCATGCTGAATGTTCATAAAAACTCCTGTACTTGCCATGTGCTAATCAATCTTATCCTTAATGATTCCTTCCATTAATTTTCCTGTGATGCACGTTAAGCTTACTGGCCTATAGTTGCTTGTGTCTGCCCGGTCATCCTGTTTATATAACGGACTAATATTTTCCATTTTCCAGCCCTTTGGAATCTCCCCAGTGCACAGTGACTTCCTAAAAATATGTGTCACTGGTTTATACATATACTCGCTAGGCTCCTTAAGAACTCGAGGGTAAATATTATCCGGTCCTGGAGATTTGTTTGATTTCAGCATATATAATCTGAGCTGTACTTCTCCCTCTGTAATTTCTAAATCCTTCAGTATCTCATTAGTAGTCCCGTTTACCACTGGGAGTTTATCCATTTCCTCACTTGTGATGACCTCAGAAAAATGCAAGTTTAGAGCGTCCCCTACTTCCTGATGCACTTCACCTCCTCCTTGACTGTTCTTTTACTACTATAATACTGAAAGAAACTGTTAGGGTCGTCTTTCGCATTATCTGCTATATTCCTTTCCAACTGCCTTTTAGCCTCCCTAATATCCTTCTTAATGGTTGCCCTCATATTCTTATACGCCCTATGATTCACATTGGAGCTATTAGTCTTGTATGCCTTATAAAACTGTTTTTTCCTTCACTGCTTCTTTTTTTTAACTCTTTATTAACACTAGAATACCTGAAGTCTACGAAAAAATTTGTAATCCCGGGCTCACCTTAAATTCACTCGCACCTCCACATCAGCGTCTTTTGTTTTGCAAATGTGTCAATCAGCACCAGCAGTAGGCAGCTGCTATCCCATCCCCCACCAATGTGGCTTTAGTCGTGCACAAAGTTCTTCCAGCTCAAGTCTGTTTGTCTGGGTGTGAGGTGCGTTGAATTTTATAGGGTAAATAATATATTGTTATTTGAAGTACATACATTTCATGTGTGTTCTTTGTCTACAATGATGATCTGTGTAAATGTAGGATGACAAGAAATGCGAGGCAAGAAATGTTGAACACATAACTAGAACAGAAACTTTTTTCATGTTCTACTAATAATTGACAAAATGCTGACATAAAATGTATAAGGTGTGAAGACTGAAGTCCAAATATCAAATAAACACTTTTATAAAAGACACAGGTATAACAAAACAAGTGCACTTTTTTTCTAGAATTTAACCAAAGTAAAAGAAATTGGGATAGGGTACGACACACACACACACACATATGTCTGCTTGGCTGGTGCAGAGGTAAGAACTGCTGTCACCAAGTCAAGAGGTGTATTGGTCCTTCATGCATTTGATTTATTTGAGTCTGTAACAGCCGGTGTAAATTTATTTGTTTCATTATTCACTTTGACTGCCTCAGTAACATTCACTTTCCCCCCAATCTGACACTGGATTGATTCTGAATGCGACTGCGAGAATGAAAAGTGAATTAAAAAAAAAAAAAAAAAAAGTTAACCTTTACCAGTATCATAAGTTACACCGGCTGTTACAGACTGAAATCAAATTTATGTTGTTATTCTAAAATTGTAAGAATGAGAGCAGTTCACTCCTCGAAGTGGAGCTGTGTAGGATTGAACTTGCCACCCTCTGATTCCCAGTCAGGAGCTGATACCATTACGCCACCACAGCAGTTGCAGTCAGAGTGTCAATGTGGCATGCTAACGCGGCTTTTTTTTTGTGCAGTCATATTTTTGAAGAAAAGCGCACGTGTTCTCTTATTTGTACCTTTTGTGAAAGTGTTTCTTTGATATATGGAATTCAGGCTTCATATGTTATATAGTTTATGCCTACATTTTGTCATTTACTATTAGAATATGAAAAACGTTTCTGTTTTAAAAATGTGTTTGCACAGACTACTGAACGGAACGGAACACACACGAAATGCGTGTATTCCAAATAACACTACTGTATATTATTTCCACTCTAAAACTCCACTTCAATCCCAGATAAATCAAGGCAAGGCATGAGCTAGGAGAAATTCGTTCTAAGTCGGTGGGGGGATGGAATAGCTGGCTGCTAGTAGCTTTTGTTTATCAGCACATTTAGATGACAAAGGACTCTAGCGGAGAGGTGCAAACGGATTTAAGACGCGATTTAAGGTGGGACGGATTTACGAGTTTTTTCGTAGGCTCTGGTAATTCTAGTGTTAAAAACCTGAGGTTAAAATAATGGCTGGAAGCTGTCCTTTAACACAAAGTCCGGTGCCTTTCTACTGGTGACTCCCCTGCTTCTCCCGTCCAGGCTATGCACCAGGGGAGCCACCCTACCTGCAGCTGACCTGCTTTCTGCCTTCTTCTGCTGGTCTGTTTGCCTCACCGATCCCTGGCTCAAGTAGGCTTCACCAGACTGTGACTTGGGTTCCCCAGAGACCAGGGCACTCACACTGGGGCTTTCTCTACCCAAGTCCCAACTCCCGCTGCCTTCTCAGCCTTATGCTCAGCGGGAGCGACCACTACCGACTGCTCCTTGGGTGCCGGTCAAACACCCCACGAGGGCTCATTGTCCAGCTGCCTTTCTCTCTCAACAGAGAGCACATTCGCTCACTCACACACCGGCTTTCTCCTCCCTGCTTCCTGCCATCTTCTTCTCCTATAACCTCCGTTCATTCTCCTTTTTCTCTCTCCCCTAGCCACCTAAAGTTCCTATTATTTATAACAGGGACGTGAATCAGGTGTGGCAATTAGCAGCTCCCGGCATCAATTACGGATGCGGACGACTCCTCACCTGTGCACTTAAGTGAGGCCCGCCCGCATCACAAATTCACCCGGGAACCTGCTCCAGCCACACCATCACACCCCTTCTCTAAGCCATGAATGTGGCGACTATTTATTTAAAAAATGGCCTTTTTGACTTGAGCTATGGACCCGCTACACCACATAGTTATAATGTAAACAAGCATATATACTCTATTTATCTCAGAATACAAAAAGGTAACCAATCTCACTGGAATCAGGCATATAGTGACACCTTACATTAATACTTTCGATTATCACTTAAAAAAATAACCAGCTTAAAACAGTCCTACCATCTGAATACAGTAATCCCTCCTCCATCGCGGGGGTTGCGTTCCAGAGCCACCCGCGAAGTAGGAAAATCCGCGAAGTAGAAACCATACGTTTATATGGTTATTTTTAGAATGTCATGCTTGGGTCACAGATTTGCGCAGAAACACAGGAGGTTGTAGAGAGACAGGAACGTTATTCAAACACTGCAAACAAACATTTGTCTCTTTTTCAAAAGTTTAAACTGTGCTCCATGACAAGACAGAGATGACAGTTCTGTCTCACAATTAAAAGAATGCAAACATATCTTCCTTTTCAAAGGAGTGCAAAGCAAGCAGTAAAAAAAAAATCAATACGGCTTTTAAGTATGCGAAGCACCGCCGGTACAAAGCTGTTGAAGGCGGCAGCTCACACCCCCTCTGTCAGGAGCAGGAAGAGAGAGAGAGAGAGAGAGAGAGAGAGAGAGAGAGAGAGAGAGAGAGAGATAGCGAGAGACAGATAAAAAAAATCAATACGTGCCCTTTGAGCTTTTAAGTGTGCGAAGCTCCGTGCAGCCTGTCCTTCAGGAAGCAGCTGCACACAGCCCCCCTGCTCACACCCCCCTACGTCAGCGCAAGAGAGAGAGAGAGAGAGAGAGAAAGTTAGCTGGATAGCTTTTCAGCCATCTGCCAATAGCGTCCCTTGTATGAAATCAACTGGGCAAACCAACTGAGGAAGCATGTACCAGAAATTAAAAGACCTATTGTCCACAGAAACCCGCGAAGCAGCGAAAAATCCGCGATATATATTTAAATATGCTTACATATAAAATCCGCGATGGAGTGAAGCCGCGAAAGGCGAAGCGCGATATAGCGAGGGATCACTGTAATTATATTTATCCTAAGCAGAGTCATGGGACATTTACTAGATGCAGTGGAAACTGTGAGGGTTTACAAATATGATGGGATTTGTCTCAGATGCATTGCATTTTTCACTACATACTTTTTAAAACATTTAAATTAACAATGTTAAAACTTTTAATGAAAATGTGTAAAAGCCACATTTTTAGAAGTTTTATTATTGCTGTAAATACTCTTTTTCTAATTGATTTTATCAATGTTAAAGACGTATTCTTCTCACTGCATGAAAGTTCAAACTGACTACTTTTTCACTTGGTGTAATTGAGCTAATTGATAGATGTCTTAAATTATAAAGCATTGTGTTAAATTGCTGGTTTTGTTTTTCTTTCAATGTACAAAGTACTCTGTCAGGTGAAAACTGTTAGTATCTCTAAATTGCTTTAGTGTGGGCATCTGTGCTTGTGCCCTGTTATGCTGTTGCCCTTTGGATTGGACACATAGCTCATAGGGAAGATCACTGTATTGTATTTGCAGATTTCAATTTCTGTAATTATTTCTGTGCTCTTATGGTTACATTATAGTTGTATATCTATTTTTGGTCATTTTTGTCTATTATAGCAACTGGCCTAAAACTGGCAGATTCTGTTCTTTGTTTTTCCAGACATTTTCTACCAATCTAAAGTGTATGGTAATTTTTTGTGTGTATATATTCTAATTTTTAACACCTCCTATTTAAATTGCATTGCTTATGCAGTACTCAATGTACCATTATGTTACGGTATATGTTTGATTCCTGACACTGTCACTTTTGCTCCATGAATTAACAAGACACTAATATTGTTCCCCTCAAGTATTGAAGTTCAGGCATGAAATATTAGATTTTTTAATATTCCTTCTCTCTACTAATATTCCTTTTCTTTCCCACCATTTTGTCGTCTTAGATTTTTCTTTGTTTTATAGCTTCATTTTTCAGCTCAGGAATAATTTCTATGTCACTTATTCTACTCTTCTGCTAGAAAGCCACTGATTCCCTTTCTCTTTCTCTTTGTAAAACCTGCTTTTCAGTTTGTTCCTTCCAGGGGCCTCATGTATAAATGGTGCATATGCCCAAAAATGTTGTGTACGTCCTTTTCCATGCTCACTTCGAGATGTAGAAAAACTAAACTTGGTGTAAAGCCACTCACATTTTCACAACAGGGTTCCCCCTTGTGTACACACTTTTCTGCTCAGTTTTTCAAATTTGCGGCACACCTGCATCAAAGTAGTGCTATTGTTTTTGTAGTCTACTTTTCTTTTTTAGATTCACATCTATGATGCAGGGTTTATCAAATACATCAAAATTAATTGCATCTTATTTTCAAATTTAATTCACTTGATTGTAATCATTCTGTAACAATATAATTGTGCATGTAATGGCCAAACTATTTCAACTACCATAGCTGCTTTAGTGTTGTTAGAAGACATCGCAAATGGAAGAATTAGAAGAAAGCACATGTTTTGAGATGATTCAAATAGCTTCTAAGTTGATTTCAATTTCCAAGAGCTATCTTCTTGGAGCTGTGTGCTGAACTGGCACTGGCTTTACAAAGGCAGACTTTGAGGAATTGTGCTCAACCTGTTCCTTTGCAAGTTCTGTCCACTCTTGGATTTTTAGCCACAGAAGCTTTTCAACTTGAACTTGCTTACCGATTAGGTATTTCACAATTATCGCTTAGTCGCGCCATGCTAGTTGTTTAGGATGGTATTATCTGCTTCTCATCCAGATATATAATATTCCGTTACACTGTGGTTGAACTGGCAAACATAAAAGTGCAATTTGCAGCAATGTCTGGTTTTCCAAATGTAATCAGAGTGGTCAACTGCACGCACAACAATGCTGGACAAGTTACATCAGGCAGGGATGAATCACCAAAAGAATTATCTGACATCTTATATAGCTGTAAAACCTATAAAAATTCCAGCTCTGCACAGATGCTAGTGCTTTTTCCAACTAGTGCAGCAAAAGGCAAGCAGTCCTTTTAAGGATAGCGAGTCACCTCAAAGTAAAGAGCAGAGAATCGGTCCGTTGTGGAGCTCGGTGATGTCGCTACACTATGAAGGCACCTTAAGAGAAGGAAACTACTTATGTAAATAGAAAGCATTTCCAATCTGTTAATATCCTGCTCTATAGTGTACAGACAGTGTGTTGCAGTGTGCAAGCATGTACCTGAACAGATGCACTATGATGAACCTGACGCACCAAATGATCAGCCAGATCAGACAGTGTTACAGCTTTGTTTAAATGTAATTAGCAGAATGTAAAAACAGGTAATCCAATGCAGCATTTATTTTTTACCAATTAATTTCATTTGGGGTCAATATCACATAGTACAGACATTATATTCATTGTTCACATCTCTTACAGCATCCACTATTGCATTTTGTGACTCCTGAACAGTCCATCAGCATACAGTCAGATGGCCTCCCAGCGGTTTCTGAGGCAGAGGTGTGTGTGCAGCCAGCACCCAAAAACGTACTTAGCACAGCAGCCCCATCACCACCTGAGCATGGGAAAAAGCTTTTATAATATTGTCTGAAACAGAATAAACAGACGGTGGGCTGCGACTCACCTTTTCACATTGACTGTGATACCTGACCACTTTTTTTTCTTTTGGGCACTGTGCGACTTTCTGAACTTGAACTTTTGACTGTCCCCGCCATGCTTTTGTTTCTTATAACACTGCATAAGCCAACAAATAGTACGGTTTTCCTTGCCTCCACTTCGCATTTGCTGAAATTAATCTTTTTTCATGTGCCTTTTCCATTGTTTTATTAAATAAACATTGAACAGATGGTGATATTTATATTGATTAGCATATTAAAATATGCAAAATTCTGGGAGGAGTCGGGGTAGGGCTGTAGGCACGTGCATGTGCGTTAAATTTCATGTTCGTAGGGATTTGTAAAGGTGAAGTGCATGGAACTTGACATACATACAGATTTATGTAAACCTTCCCTTTCGCTCTTGCTGATACTCATCTGTCACAAATTACTCCTGACACTCTTCTCTGCCCATTCCACCCTGCCTGCACTCACTTTTTCACCTCTTAAACAATCCCTGTTATTCTGTACTGTTGATCCCAAGTATTTAAACTCAACCACCTTCGCCAGCTTTACTCTCTACCTCTTCACCATTTCACTGACCTTCCTCTCATTTACACACATGTATTCTGTCTTGTTCCTACTGACCTTCATTCCTCTCCTCTCTAGAGCATATCTCCACCTCTCCAGGGTCTCCTCAACCTGCTCCCTACTCTCGCTACAGCAAACATCACAGTCCACGGGGAGTACTGTCTAAACTCATCTGTCAACCTGTCCATCACCATTACAAATAAGAAAGGGCTCAGAGCTAATCCCTGATGTAATCCTACCTCCACCTTGAATGCATCCTTCACTCCTAACACAGACTTCACCACTGTCACACGACCCTTGTATGTATCCTGTACAACTCTTACATACTTCTCTGCCACTCCTGACTTCCTCATACAATACCACAGCTACTCTTGAGGCACCCTGTCATATGCTTTCTCCAGGTCCACAAAGATGCAATGCAGCTCCTTCTGGCCTTCTCTATACTTCTCCATCAACACCCTCAGAGCAAACATTGCATCTGTGGTGCTCTTTCCTGGCATTAAATCTTACTGCTGCTCACTAATCATCACCTCCCTTCTTAACTTAGCTTCCAGTACTCTTTCCCATAACTTCATGCTGTGGCTCATCATTTTTCCCCCTGTAGTTACTACAGCTCTGCACATCCCACTTATTATTAAAAATCGGTACCAGTACACTTTGTCTACAATCCTCAGGCATCCTTCCTCTCACTTTCCAAGATTCCATTCAACAATCTGGTTACAAACTCCACTACCATCTCTCCTAAACACCTCCATGCTTCTACAGGTATGTCATCTGGACCAACAGCCTTTCTATTCTTCATCCTCTTCACAGCTGTCCTTACTTCCTCCTTGCTAATCCTTTGCACTTCCTGATTCACTATCACCACATCATCCAACCTTCTATCTCTCTCATTCTCTTCATTCATCAGCCTCTCAAAGTACTCTTCCCATCTGCTCAACACAGCCTCCTCACTTGTGAGTACATTTACATCTTTATCTTTTATCACCATAATCTGCTGCACATCTTTCCCAGCTTGGTCCCTCTGTCTAGCCAATCGGTACAGGTCCTTTTCTCCCTCCTTGGTGTCCAACCTCTTATACAACTCATCATACGCCTTTTCTTTAGCCTTTGCCGCCTCTCTTTTCACCTTACGCCTTATCTCCTTGCAATCTTGTCTACTTTCTGCATCTCTGTGACTATCCCACCTCTTCTTTGCCAACCTCTTTCTTTGTATATTCTCCTGTACTTCCCCATTCCAACACCAGATTTCCTTTTCCTCCTTCCTTTGTCCAGATGTCATGCCAAGCACCCTTCTTGCTGTCACCCTTACTACTTCTGCTGTAGTTGCCCAGCTGTCTGGTAACTCTTCACTGCCGCCCAGTGCCTATCTTACCTACTACCTGAACTCAACCTTGCAGTCTTCCTTTTTCAACTTCCACCATTTGATCCGTGGCTCTGTCCTTGTTCTCCGCCTCTTCTTGATCTCTAACATCATCCTACAGAACACCATCCTATGCTGCCTAACTACACTTTCCCCTGCTACCACTTCAATCTTCTTCAGATTGACTCTCCTGCATAGGATATAATCTACCTATGTGCATCTTCCTCCACTCTTGTACGTCACCCTGTGTTCCTCCTTTTTCTTAAAATATGTATTCACCACAGCCGTGTCCATCCTTTTCGCAAAATCCACTATCATCTGACCTTGTTCATTCCTCTCCTTGACACCATACCTACCCATCACCTCCTCATCTCCTCTGTTCCCTTCACCAACATGTCCATTGAAATCTGCTCCAATCACCACTCTCTGTCACTTGGGTACGCTGCCCATCACTTCATACAATTCACTCCAGAAATCTTTTTTCTCATCCGTCACACACCCAACTTGCAGGGCATATGCACTAACAACATTCATCATCATACCTTCAATTTCCAGCTTCATAATCATCACTCTGACACTTTTTTCACTGCCTAAACACTCTTGACATACTATTCCTTCAGAATAACCTATACCCAATTTCTCCTCCCATCCACACCATGATAGAACAATTTGAATCCACCTCCAATCCATTTATACCCCTTCCAGTTAGTATCTTGCACGCACAATATATGAACCTTACATCTCTGTAACCTACATCTCTAACTATCTCCCCTTACCAGTCATGCTGCCAACATTCAAAGTTCCTACCATCAGTTCCACTCTCTTTACCTTCCTCCTCTCCTCCTGACTCTGGATATGTCTCCCCCCACTTCTTCTCCTTCTTCGGCCAACAGTAGCCCAGTTTCCGCCAGCACCCTGTTGGCTAAAAGTACTAATAGTGGCTGTTGTTACCCAGGCCTCAACTGATCCGGTATGGAAATCTGTATTGTTGTCCGCCTATTGATCTGGCAAAAGTTTACACCGGATGCCCTTCCTGATGTAACCCTCACCATTTACCCAGGCTTGGGACCAGCACAAAGAAACCCACTAGTTTGTGCATCCTTTGTGTCTGGGTACACCACAATACTTGCTAATTTATTTAATTTGTATGTGGTTATTTGAGTTAAGAAAAAGTTTCTAACATTTGTGCAAAATCTTACCTTAACAAATTTACAACCATGTGTTTTTGTTTAAGAAGTTAGGTTAGACTAACAACTGGGATCCACAATACCAATTCATCTGATTATTTTAAATATTTCAATTATGTTACCTTTTAGGCTCTGTTTACTTAAACTGATAGTGTTCAACTCCTTTCAATCTCTTCTCATAACTCTTAGTTCTGAAATCAGCCTGGACATTCTTTAGCACTGCTTGGATTTGTTATTAAATGATGACCAAATCTGGAAGCAGTACTCCAGGTGAATGTAATGTAAGCATAATCTCCTTTGACTTGAAAACATACTCCACAGAATAGAATATATAGTGTAACATCCTATTAGCCTCTCTGATCACTTCTGTACACTGTTTTCATGAATATAGTAACAAGTCCACTAAGACTCCAGATCCTTCTTATAAGGGATAAATTCAAGTTCCAGATCTCCCATTGTGTTTTCAAATCTAAAATTTCCACATTATAATAATTCATTACATTTATATAGCGCTTTTCCCAGTACTCAAAGTGCTATTCACACAGGGAGGAACCAGGAAACGAACCCACAATCTTCCACAGTCTCCTTACTGCAAAGCAGCAACACTACCACTGCGCCACCTGTGAGGACTTTCTATGTATAGTATCTTACAATTACTTGCATTAAATTTCATCTGCCACACATCTGCCCAAGCCTGAATGCTGTCCACGTCCCTCTGTAACACTTTGGGCAATTCTTTATTATCTGCCATTCCACCTAGGTTGGTATCATTTGCAAATGTAACCAGCTTGTTGTTTATATTCTTGTCTAGGTTATTTATGTATATTAAAATGAATATTGGTTGTTGCCTGTTCCCGGAGGGACAAAAGTTTTAAAATCACCTAATTCTAAAGGGTTTCCATCACCGTAACCCTTTACTGTGCCAATTCTGTACCCACCTATACATTGTGCTTTACATTCCCACTTGCTTTAATTTGATCACCAACCTCTCATGTGGTACTCTATCAAAAGTCTTTTGAAATTCAAGAAAAATAACAGCATATGCACCTCTCTTATTGTATGCTTTGGAGGACTGCCTTATGGAATACTAACATGTTAGTGAAACACAAACTTCTCTGTATAAATCCATGCTTTCTGTTTGTTAATACACTTGTCCTAGACATAAGATGCTGGATATTTTCCTTAATAATTGCTTCAGTTGAATTTCCTACAATGTATGTTAAACTTACAGGCCTATAGCAGTTACTTGGATCAGTCCAGGCCAATTTTATACAACGTGATAATATTTGCTAACTTCCAGTATTTAGAAATGTTCACATTGAGCAGAGATTTCCAAAAATTGTGCAGCATTGATTTACATAAGCACTCACTAATTTGCATATTCACTCAATGATAAATGTTATCTGGTCCTGGTGATCTGGTAGATTTTAGTCCATTTAGTCTAAGCAGTACTTCTCTGTCTACAATTTTCAAATCACTAAGTTCCTCTTTAGTACTGTAGTCCCTTTTACTTTTGGGAAGTTATCAACTTCTTCACACATATAAACTCATCTTTACCATTCCTAACACTTATGACCTTCTCCTTCAGTATTCTTTTACTACTATAATAATTAAAGAATCTCTTTAGCTCATCTTTCACTTTTTCTGCAATATTTCTCTCCATTCACATTTTACATTTATTATATCCATTGGTCTCAAATGCCCTATGGTTAAAAATACAGTAATCCCTCCTCCATCGCGGGGGTTGCATTCCAGAGCCACCCGCGAAATAAGAAAATCCGCGAAGCAGAAACCATATGTTTATATGGTTATTTTTATATTGTCATGCTTGGGTCACAGATTTGCGCAGAAACACAGGAGGTTGTAGAGAGACAGGAACGTTATTCAAACACTGCAAACAAACATTTGTCTCTTTTTTAAAAGTTTAAACTGTGCTCCATGACAAGACAGAGATGACAGTTCAGTCTCACAATTAAAAGAATGCAAATATATCTTCCTCTTCAAAGGAGCAAACAAATCAATAGGGCTGTTTGCTTTTAAGTATGCGAAGCACCGCGGCACAAAGCTGTTGAAGGCGGCAGCTCACACCCCCTCCGTCAGGAGCAGAGAGAGAGAGAAATAGAGAGAGATAAAAAAAATCAATACGTGCCCTTCGTGCTTTTAAGTATGCGAAGCACCGTTCAGCATGTCGTTTCAGGAAGCAGCTGCACAAAAAAAAGCAACGTGAAGATAATCTTTCAGCATTTTTAGACGAGTGTCCGTATCGTCTAGGTATGCGAACAGCCCCCCTGCTCAATCCCCCTACGTCAGGATCAGAGAAAGTCAGCGCAAGAGACAGAGAAAAGTAAGCTGGGTAGCTTCTCAGCCATCTGCCAATAGCGTCCCTTGTATGAAATCAACTGGGCAAACCAACTGAGGAAGCATGTACCAGAAATTAAAAGACCAATTGTCCTCAGAAACCCGCGAAGCAGCGAAAAATCCGCGATATATATTTAAATATGCTTACATATAAAATCCGCGATGGAGTGAAGCCGCGAAAGGCGAAGCGCGATATAGCGAGGGATCACTGTATACTTATTAGTCTCATAAAAGACTTATACGTCTGTTTTTTCATTTGTAACTTCTCCTTTAGCTCATTATGTATTGTGACAGTTTAAAGGTCCCTGTGACCCCTTGAACCCTCAGACCAGATGTCAGACACCAGGTAAAAGTCCAAAGTGAATATTTATTATTATAAATAAGTGCACAAAGCACCACTACTCCACACTACTCCAATAAATCCAAGAACAATAATCAATAATCAACAATCCTCCACTCCCAGACGCGTTGCCACCCTTCCACCCAGCTCAGCTCACTCATCTGGGGTTTCCCAGAGTCCTTTATAGTCCCTGATCCGGAAGTAGTTCCATCCCAACAATCCATAAGTCCTCATCACTTCCGGGTCAGATTAAAAGTCCTTTTCTTCAACCCGGAAGCACGTTGTTCCTTCCGGTCATGTGATCATGACGCACTTCTGGGTTATAGGGCATGTAGCATTCTGTAAGTCTTCCTACAGCGGCTCCTGGTAGTCCCCATGGTATCCAGCAGGGTTGTTTATAACAACTACAATGTCCATAATGCCCTGCTGTAATTTGGGGACTTTCCATGCTGCTGGGAGAGCTCCATCTGGCAGCCTGGAGGTGTGGCCCAGAATATTTAGCCGGCCATATCCCACAATACTCCCTCCCCAGCGAAGAATTGTGATTCGGAGCGTCCAGCCCCGCGAGGGATGTCTTCCTCCAGGAAGGACTTTTTGTCGGACCTTGGCCGTGCCTTCTGAGATATTCCCTGGAGAACCTAGGGGGAATTTCATAATTGTGATCCATTTTATCCCCCTCTCTCCAGGGACAGTTGTGCCAAATGTGGCCCGGCCATCTGCATCCATAACACCGTCTCTGTCCTCCCAGAATTCTCCCTCTGCAACGCTGGAAACACTCAGGGAACTCGGTCTCTGCCCCTTTTCTCGCTGAGGAAGGTTCCATAGCCGCCTCTATACTGTTTACGCCCATTTCTACTTTATCAGGAGACCCCCGTTTCTCTTTTGGGATCTCCTTTTTAATCTGGGGCTTGTCCACAGTTTGGATCTCTGTATTAACTAAAGAGAGCCCTTTTACTGTCTGAACGCCCTTTGATTTTGCATTGGAAGGAGGCAGCGTCTTCAGCACCATATCGCTCCGGGAGACAGCACTTTCCAGCTGCTCCAGATTGATCAGTGCTTCCTCCACCCCTTCTGTCATTATCCCACATTCTTTTGTAGAGCTCGCAGTGGTTTGGCACCCTCTACTTATCAAATGCGGGCCCATTTTACACTGCGTCCCTTAATGTTGTACGGTACCGGCATTACCTACCTGTACCGCCAAATTATATAACACGGGACGCTCACGACCCAGCCAGCGCAGGTATTCTTCTACCTTCTTTATTGGCGCTTCGGCCATCGCTCCCAAGTCTCTGACGATCTTCTGTATTTCTGTCAGCACCTGAAAAATACTACGTACGGGCTCGATTAACTTTTCGAGTTCCCGCACGTCAAAACAGTTAATTAATTCGGCCGGAGGCAGGCTCACTTCCTCATTCTCCTTACCTACCGGCCGGGAGCCAATGAGCACACCCACTCTTGGCACGTGCTCGGTTGGGTTGCGCACAGGCTTCTGGGAATTGGAGTTTTCTACGGAAGAGGACCAGGCCGCCATCTTTGGCTGACTGCGATCTGCCTGTATTAATTTGTCGGTAGATCGACCAGCCATTTCCCAGTCCTCCTTACCTTCTCATGGGTTGAGCAGTGCTTCGCTCGCCTCCCCCTTCCCCTTCGGAAAGTCTAAGTCCGTCTTCTTTTGAGCGAAGTCGAAAGTAGTAGGACACGGACCTCCTCCTTTCCCCAATCCTTTGGGGTGGGTCACGTGTCCCTCGCCAGCACCCGACATGCGGAAGTCCATTGTGTTGTCCGTCTGCACGCACAAAAGCGCCACACCATCTTCGGAAGATTCTCCTGCATACCGCAGAACCTCCGGATGATCTTTTCCGAGGTATGTGCACGGTACAAAATGAGTTATCTATTATATCCCCGGCACATACCTAGTTGTAGTTTTCTTCATCCGGAGGCCTCTCCAGATCCGTGTAGCCGCCCTGTAACTCATCCCGAGTGTAGGCCATAATGAGCATGGAACCTCCGCTGGCATTGTTGCCCTGCTTTGCCTTCTTCTTCCCCATGATGGACTTGAAAATAGGGTTTATGCCGATTTTTCTGTGTGTTTTGACTCTGCCTTCTTGGGGTATTCTGTCCACAGTAAATTTTTAAACACAGGTCCTCTGCCAAACTGACGGCCAGAGAATCCTGCCAAAACTACGCCAACTGTGACAGATAGAGGCACTGTCGACCTCTTGAACCCTCAGACCAGACGTCAGACACCAGGTAAAAGTCCAAAGTGAATATTTATTATTATAAATAAGTGCACAAAGCACCACTACTCCACACTACTCCAATAAATCCAAGAACAATAATCAATAGTCAACAATCCTCCACTCCCAGATGCGTTGCCACCCTTCCACCCAGCTCAGCTCACTCGTCTGGGGTTTCCCAGAGTCCTTTATAGTCCCTGACCTGGAAGTGGTTCCATCCCAACAATCCATAAGTCCTCATCACTTCCGGGTCAGATTAAAAGTCCTTTTCTGCAACCCGGAAGCACGTTGTTCCTTCCGGTCATGTGATCATGACGCACTTCCGGGTTATAGGGCACGAAGCATTCTGTAAGTCTTCCTACAGCGGCTCCTGGTGGTCCCCATGGTATCCAGCAGGGTTGTTTATAACAACTATAATGTCCATAATGCCCTGCTGGAATTTGGGGACTTTCCATGCTGCTGGGAGAGCTCCATCTGGCGGCCTGGAGGTGTGGACCGGAATATTTAGCTGGCCATATCCCACAGTATCTATCACAGAGTTCTGTTTAAATCCTTATTTCTTCTAAATTTTTGGATAAACTTGCCCTGCATTATGTGTAAAACACTTTAAAACTTCATCCACATCTCCTCAACTGTCTCCACACTTTAAAGCTGATCTCAGCTTATCTTTTTTTAGGCTTTGCCACATCTGCTTAAAAATTGCCCTACTAAAATTAAATTGTTTTCTCTTTTTTTAAAATACACTTTGCCAAAACACTGTGAAATGTATTATATTGTGATCACTAGATCCTAATGGTTCATTCACATCTATTTCCTGAATTCTATCCTGATTATTACAGAATGCTAAATGTAAATGGGCTTCCCCTCTCATTTATGCATTAAGATATTGTTCAAAAAACAGTAATTGATTACATCCACAAACTCCTATTCTTGTGATCTTCTATTTGTAAGGCTAGCACAGTTCATGTTTGGTAACTA
The DNA here is from genome assembly GCF_900747795.2 of Erpetoichthys calabaricus. Lineage (NCBI taxonomy): Eukaryota > Metazoa > Chordata > Cladistia > Polypteriformes > Polypteridae > Erpetoichthys > Erpetoichthys calabaricus. The sequence goes on along the minus strand of NC_041398.2, from coordinate 149,684,621 downwards.
AAGCCCATCATACCTATAATATATTCCTCTAAATTTGCCTATTTAAAGTTATTAAAAAGATGTAAATTGAAAATATTGTCTTGATCCCTATAGCTTTCTAATCGAATTCAGACATCTTCACTAAGCTGTGGCTCACCGTCAAATCCTGTTTGTGATTTGTATTCAAATCTGGTCTTAAATAAATGGTGATTCCCCCAACTTTTGGTTGTGCCTATCCTTCCTAAATAATGTATACCTTTTGTATGTTATACTCAACCCTATACCTATTATTTATCCATGTTTCTGTTATTCCTATTATATCATGATTACTGTATGTGCAGCTACATATAAATTCACCTCTCTTATTTTACTCTTAATGCTCACAGCATTAACACAAGCACATTTTAATTGTATTGATTACTTTGGCTTTTTAACAGTGTACTGGATCTTTCAAATATATCTTTTATATTTTTGTATTTATACTATTGCTTGTCTGTTTATGTGAAATTCTAATCTACTCATATGGGGTGACAGAGACATAGTGGTTAGTTCAGCAGAAGCAGCACTTCCTTTTTCAATGGTTGCAGGCTCAATATTCTAAGGTTTCTTGCACTTCAGCTATTTCAGCCTTCATATTCAAGAAATGGATCCACATTTTACTAAACAACTGCTTCAACAAAACGTGTGATGCAGACTAAGAAAAAAAAAGTTTGCTGTTTCATCTGATGAGTGTGTGTGTGTGTGTATATATATATATATATATATATATATATATATATATATATATATATATATATATATATATATATATATATATATATATATGTGGAAGCGAAGGTCTGTGATACGCTTTGCATATTAGCAGCTGGAGATCCACAAAGGGAGAAAAAATTAATCAAGTATCATAAAGTAGTTTTTATTCCTGAGCTTTCAGCCCTTACCAGGAGCCTTCATCAGAGGATAATGCTTAGACATTGTCGCAGGTGGCCGGGTGTGGTCTGCAGCCGCCTGCCTATTTAAGGAGCCGCCTCCCTACAATCAAGGCTGGAGTCGGGTGAGGAGGTGGACAAGGTCTGAGGAGGCGGCAAGGAGCTGCCGGGAAGGAGACGCTGCGCACACGACAGCCGCAGCAGCCGCAGAGCTGCCCAGAATCTCGCCCTTGAGTGTGGAATGAGGGCAAGAAGGCCGCAGACTGGAAGTCCCTCCTCGTAACAGGCACGGGATTGGGCAGAGGCGGGAGCAGGGAATGTCCATCTCGTGCCGAGAAGCAACCCGAGTGGGCCGCAGGGAAGGGCCCATAGAGAGCAGTCGGCGAGTGATGCTGCTCACAAGGTAAGCTCACCGCCGGCTGTTTCTCTCTCCTTGCTGGCGGTTTTACAGGAGCTGCAAGAAGAGCTGCAGCTTGTACTATCGCTGCCGGCCGTGCGATGTGCCCTCCGGGCGGAGACGCAGGAGTCAGGAGGGATGGCAGTGGCGTGCGATCGAGAGCCGCAGAGGAAGGAGGATCGACGCGCTGCAGGAGCTTCTGAGTGGAGAGGCACAGTGTGAGTAGTGTAAATAAACGTGGTGATGGAGGAAAACGTGTCTGCCTGCCTGTGTCCGGGACGCACCCTTTCACAACATACAAGAATCAAAGGCAATATATAGCAAAATTAGGTGGGGGGAGCTGGGTCGGGGGGGGGGGATATTATTCGTAACGTTTTATTTATTGTGAATATGTTCTGCTTAAGTTTGCATATGCTGGGTTTATGTCCAAATGTCTGTTAATGGCGTTTTTGTCTGATAGCCAAGATTTAGCCAGTTCTCTGGCACTTTTAGTGCTGGCCTTAAATCATACTTGTACATTATCCCAATTAAATGTATGTCATGTTGACTTTGTATGCATATAGATCTGTGATCGTGAGTCCTTCCTTCTAATGGCGTTGGAATATTCCTGTATACATGTTGCAATTCTTTTTGATGTTTGTCCTATGTATACCACTGGGCAAGAACTGCATGGAATGTACAAGTAAGATTTAAGGCCAGTACTAAAAGTGCCAGATAAATAATAAATAAAACATTACGACCAATACCCCCCCGACCCAGCTCCCCCCACCTAATTTTACTATATATTACGATATATATATATTTACTATATATGTGTGAGCGACTCTCCATGTTAGTGTTTAGATCTGGACGGTGCTTGTGCCCAAAGCATTAACATTTATATGTTACTTATGTACAAGCCAGATCAAATGTTGCTTACTTTGATTTATTTACTTACTTCCTACAGCGTAAAGTCACAAGTAGACTGCAGAGCTTCCTGTGTTTGATCGACATGGGCATGCTCAAAAAATACATGATTAATGCCACGAAAAGTGCACGCTGACACTTCAGTTCACAAGCAATGGTACGAGAATGCAGTCAGACTTCTTTTTTGGGCACATACACCGTCCAGATCTAAACACTAGCGTGGAGAGTCGCTTGCCTACTGAAGAGTCTATAACTGCAGGTGGAAGCTGGCATCGCTATACTTTGTATATAAGAGCCAGATCTAATGTTATTTACCTATTTATCCTGATTTATTTACTTACTTCTTACAGCGTAAAGTCACAAGTAGACTGCAGAGCTTCCCATGTACATATACAAAGCACAGCGACGGCAAAAGTGCGACGTGCATTCTTTCTCCAATGTAGAACCGTCGTCATGATCTGAGTTCACCTCTGTTATAGTGCATCTTTATGTGAAAACAGCAGTGTCAGATGGGGAGGAGGGGTAGGATCGTGAACGCGACTGAGAGAATAAAACTGAATAAAAAAAAAAAACAAAGCTAACCTTTACAAGTATCATAAATTTAAACAGGCTGTTACAGACTCCTGCGGTGGGTTGGCACCCTGCCCAGGATTGGTTCCCTGCCTTGTGCCCTGTGTTGGCTGGGATTGGCTCCAGCAGACCCCCGTGACCCTGTGTTCGGATTCAGCGGGTTGGAAAATGGATGGATGGATGGATGTTACAGACTCAAATCAAAAGTATGTTCTTATTCTAAGATAGTAAGAATAAGAGCAGCTCACTTCTCAAAATAGACTCGCCCGGGGTTGAACCTGTGAAGTTTGGATTACCAATCAACAATTGTTACCGTTGCGCCACCGAAGCAATCATATCATAGTGGTGTGAATGTTGCACCCTAACTGAGCTGGGTGGGATTTCCCTAGAATGGTCTGTAAAAGATCGAGTGGGAGAATTAGAGCTCTTCGCTGCCCCCTGGTCTGGCGTGGAATTACATGTACTCAAACCCTTTAGTTGTCTCCTAAACACGCGTGTGTGACAGGGCCCCCCCCCCAGCCCAGACCCGTTGGGTCGGGCGTCCTGCACTGAGAGGTCGTGAATGCGGGAGAGAGAATCAGCGTTGGTGTGGAGAGAACCCTTCCGATGAACTAGCGAGAACTTATAAGGTTGCAGATCAAGGAACCACCTAGTGACTCGAGGGTTGGACTCCTTATGCAGGGCTGTCCACTGTAAAGGTGTGTGGTCCATGACAAGTGTAAACTCCCGACCCAAGAGGTAGTACCTCAATTGTGTAATCGCCCACTTAATCGCAAGAGCCTCTCTTTCCACTGCCGCATACCTATTCTCCCGATCCATCATTTTTGTGGCTCAGGAAAATGACGGGGTGTTCAGCACCATCGACGCTTTGGCTCAGCACTGCTCCTAGGCCTGTGTCCAAAGCGTCCATCTGGAGGAAAAAGGAAGCCAAAAGTCAAGTGCTCTCAAAACAGGTGCCGAAATCAGAGCCCTTTTTAAGTCACTGAATGCAGTTCCCGTCCTATTGCTCCATACCATAATGTTGGGAGCCCTCTTCTTTGTTAAATCATTCAAGGGCACAGCTTTCTCCGAAAAGCGTGGTACAAACTGACGGTAGTACCTGGCTAAACTGAGAAATGCTTGGACCTGCCGCTTGGTTCGTGGACGGGGCCTTTTCAAAATGGCATCTATTTTAGAGCACTGTGGTTTCACAGTACCACAACCCACCAGGTAACCCAATAATTTGGCTTCTTTTAATCCAAAAAAAACATTTATTTGGATTGATTCGAAGACCGGCTTCACCCAGTGTCTGTAATACCACTCAGACGTGCTGTAGGTGTTCCTTCCAGGTTCTGGAATAGATGACGATGTCATCCAGGTAGGCAGCACTATATGTGTTATGGGTGTGGAGCATTTTGTCCACCAGACGCTGGAAAGTCGCAGGAGCCCCATGTAACCCAAATGTAAGGACATGATACTGCCAGTGCCCACTAGGGGTGCTAAATGTGGTTTTAACCTTTGCGGAGTCCATTAAAGGAACCTGCCAATACCCCTTGGTCATGTCAAGTGTGGTCAGATACTCAGCTTGTCCAAGCCTTTCAAGGAGGTCGTCCACTCGAGGCATCGCATCGGATAAGCATCAAACTGTGAGACCTGATTAAGCCGACGGAAGTCATTGCAAAACCTCCAACTCCCACTGGGCTTAGAAACCAGGACTATTGGACTTTCCTCTATGACTCCTAGGTCCGGCATGCACTTGATTTCCAGTTCCACTTCAGTCTTCTTTGCCTCGGGAAGACAATAGGGGCGCTCTCGGACTATAACCGTGGGTTCAGTCATAATATCGTGGGCAATCAGAGAGGTCCTTCCGGGGTTTTCGTCTACCACCTCTGGGACAGACGAGATAACTGCTTCGAGCTCTCGCCTCCTCGACCCCTATTCTTTTGAATGGGACATCAATCAAGGGAAAGGAAACAAGAGGAGCATGGTCCCTCCTAGGAATTTGCCGCAGCTGAAACTCCGGACAAGAGATACAGAAATGGTGAACCTCCTCGTTAATTCTCGGCCAATAGAATCAGTGCTTGATAAGCTCTAATGTTTTCTCAGTGCCCAGATGGCCTCCTAGGAGGTGGGCGTCCACTAATTCACAAACCTGCTGCCGAAAAGTTTGTGGAATTAGCAACAGCTTCCGCACCCCCCCTCATGCTCACTGACCCAATATAATAAATCGTTTTCTATAACAAAGTGGGGCCCCTGTGGCATGGGCTGATGGGTGCCTTGGCCGTTGACAAGAACCACTGCATTCTTTGCAGATTTAAGGGAATCATCATTCCATTGTTCATTTTAAACGAGGCCGGTGTTTGCCTAAGTTGGAAGCTTAAATCTGAGAGAGGGTCCGGTCTGACCTCAAGGGGCGGGGAGTCATCCCACTCCGTTGAGACGCGGACAGATGATGCAACGGTCTGCAACGGCCCGGGAAGCTCTCCATCCTCCTCTTGGTCTCCCATATCTCTCTCTGCCGGCTGAGTACACGGTGTGGAGACAACCTGTGATGGAGGATTCCCGTCTGTTACTAGGCCCAAATTAGGTTTAGGAGGGGTCAGTACTTCACCGCTTTTACTATCAGACCAGTCCCGCCCGTGAATCACAGTGAAAGGTGGATTTGGGAGGACCGCTACGGTGATTCTTTTAACTGATCCTCCCTGGCTGATGAAACATTGGGCGGATTTATAGAAGTGAATAATCCCCGTGCACACAGGTAATACTGGTCTTTATTTTTAACCACTGTCATGGTAGTATGTACCAGCCGATCAACAATGGAAATGTTGCTGCCGGAATCAAAAAGAGCTTCCACTTTAAATCCATTTACAACTACCTCTTCCGTATGAGCCATTGACAAAGTGTTTAAAAGCAATCCAGCCCCCTCTCTCCATTTATATTCTGCCTCGCTCCCAAGGGAGGGCCGCACCCGCGGAAGTGGGGACTCCGGTGCAAACTCTGATTTATGCCGAGAGGGCAGATTAGGAGGGATGTAATCTCCACAGCATCCGCTGAAAGACCGTTCTGCTCTTCCAAATTGCGAGGCTGTCCTAGATGTTTTGATGAGCTCGACGAGCTCGTTCACAGTAGAAAAGTCTCCCCAGACCAGCTGGATGAAATGTTCCGGAAGACTATTTATTAATATAAAACAGGCTACTTTTTTCACAATTTGGAAGGTGGTGCACTTAGTGGGCTTTAACCAACCCGCCACCGTTTCCCACAGAGCATCAAGCTGCTCTTGGGTAGACCACTCAGGGTCTAGCCTCCATGCCTGTAATCTCTTCACCTGCTGGTCTGGAGAATCCCCACTTTGCTCAGGGGCCTTGGTCCCTGCGGGGAGGACAGCTCTCTCCTCCGAGAAAGCATAATAAGTCCCCGTCGCTTCCCCCATAGAGACCAGCCCACATCTGTGTGTCCCATCGACACTCTCTCTATTTAATTTTTGTGGCCCGGAATTAGACAAAGGAAGCGGAGTCTGCACCGGTTCTTTCTGAAATCCAAGACTCAACCCCCACCTGGAAGCTCGGCCCCGGTACTCTCCCACCTGGTCAAGATTCAGGTCCGGTCCCGTTCTCTTCTGGGTTTTTATCATCCTGCCGACTACGCCACTGTCACAAAAATAACCATAAGACATGGAAATGGTTTGGGGCAGCCACCTGTATAATTTTTCCTGGCTGCAAAACTGTGTCAAAATAATAGACATGTTCACACAATTGAGTCCAAAACAGAACTGATTAACTGGAAGCAAAATGGCAGCTTTAAAGGCCAGTGGAGGAAGTGATGTCATCATGACCGAAGTGACGTCATTGGCTGCCCCAGAGCTGGGCGGGATTTCTCTAGAATGACCTGTAAAAGATCATGTGTTTCAAAAGAATGTTCTGATCAGTCTTCTTTGCTCTTTAGCAGCTTCATCTGGAGAACTAAAATTGTAAAACTGATCTTCAATAACCACCTTTAGTTTGGCAAGATAAAAGAGGCTGTATCTGATTTCAGCTCTACATAGGCAGAGTTTAATGCTGTAGAATGCACTGTGTTCAGCAGTTGTTGCAGGGAAGAAATCTGGGAAAATATGAATGTGGTAATTTTCAAATATAATCTTCTCTTTCATTCTGAGAAGTGACATCGAGTTTTCTTTGCCCTGTAGTTTGTTGAAAAAGAAAATTAGGCTTTTCCGTTTGGAGGCATTTGATCCATGTATATGATAGGCTGCTGAGATCTTAAGAGGACTTAAAGTCCTCTCCAGTTTTTTTAGTTCAGATATGAATTTCACTGGGTATGGACTTTCCCATTTTTCAGGGAGACATTCAATTCTGATATTGTTTCTTCTATATCTATCTTCCAGCATAGCCAGTTTATCGGCAAGTACTTTGCATTCTGATTTTGCAGCCGTTGCTTTTTCATTTGCGGAGGAAGGCAACTGTTCAACTATTATCATGTGAGTAAGATAGATAGATAGATAGATAGATAGATAGATAGATAGATAGATAGATAGATAGATAGATAGATAGATAGATAGATAGATAGATAGATAGATAGATACTTTATTAATCCCAAGGGGAAATTCACATACTCCAGCAGCAGCATACTGATAAAGAAAATATTAAATTAAAGAGTGATAACAATGCAGATATACAGACAGACAATAACTTTGAATAGTGTTAATGTTTACCCCCCTGGGTGGAATTGAAGAGTCGCATAGTGTGGGGGAGGAACAATCTCCTCAGTCTGTCAGTGGAGCAGGAAAGTGACAGCAGTC